>NW_025999913.1:3543824-3634689 GCF_001458135.2 Marmota marmota marmota | reverse complement strand
AGCCCAGAAGGGTGGCCAGGGAAAGCCTGAGCGCCAGACGTAAGGGGGGGGAGGGGTGGGGGCTGCAGTGTCCTCTGTCATCCTACCCGGCTGCCCTCGCCCTCTGCCCTCTTTCCTTGGCACTTATCTCAGTTCCTGACAGATTTCCACACGCAGGGACTAGATTCAGGCCCTCAGAGCGTGGCTGCTTCGGAGGGGGAAGGGCATGTGCTGATGAGGTTGGGCCTGGGGACCCAGGAGACTCCCTCTGCCGGGGCCTCTCTGCCAGCTTCTGGGAGCCCCCCTTCCTCACAGGCTCCAGAGATGCACAGAGCAGCCTCCCCACCCTTCACCTTCCCCCTCCATTAGGAAAGCGGCTTGTTTGCCTTCCTCTTTCAACACTTGGACATTTATCACACACCCAGGAGAGTTCAGAGGACCTTGGAGCTCCCCCTGGTTAGGACATGGGGGAGGCGAAGAATTACGACGTCACTGCTCCCCAGAGGTGGTGGTGCAACTCGGAAATGCAATCCCACATAAAAAGGTCTCCATGGATCTATATGTGACCGGTTTGTAAAAGCGCTCAGAGGGATCTGGGCATTACACTTAGATAAACCCAGGCCGGGTGTAAAGAGGACAGTTGGGGGGAGGCAGATGGGGTCCTCGCAGGAGGAGGGAGCCCTCCGCCCACCTCCCTGGCAGGTGAGAGACTCTGCTGGGGCCTGGCACCAGGAATGAAGCAAGCCTTCCCCTCACCCTGTTTCCAGACCTTTCTCAGCAAGGGCTGGACGTGAACGCAATTCACACTCCAGACTTCTTGAACAGCAGTCTGTATGTTTACTGAAAAAGTTCTCTAAGGACGTGAAGGGTGAAAGTTTGGGTGTCATGTGGATCAACATGGTGGAAACTTCTGGAAAAAAAATCCCCTTACTCATTTGTGTCTCCAGTTCTCTGCCTCCTGGAGACTGCTTAGAATCCCCCTCACCCCCACCCTACCTGGAGACTGAGGCACAACAATCACAAGTTCAAGACCAGCCTGGGCAATTTAGCAAGACTCTGTCTCAAAATAAGTTGGAAAGATCCGGGAACTGGAAGACCCCATCAATGGTCAGCTCATTTTGCTTGGTACAAAAAGTTCAAACTGTCCATTCCCTTAAGGATGGTCTCTCTTACCACCAGCCTCTCCTCCACTTCCTCCTCCACCTCCAATAAAACCCAGAGCCCTCCCTGGGCCCCACTCTGGTGCTTCCCCTGCCAACCATCACTCATCAGATTCCTCTTTCAGCCCCCTCTCCTTCTCCTTCCCTTTCTCTGTCTCTGTTAAAGATCCCTGCTCCCACCTCCAGACCCTCACTGCAGGAAGGTCAGCTCCTGAGTGCCCACCTGCACAAGGACTCACTCAGATTTACATGGGACTGTCAAAGACTTTCCTGACACTGAAAATAGGGACGTGTTTAGTCATGAATTCAGTCTGGTCCTCCAGGCTGTTCTCCTGGGCTTTCTGATTTATACCAACTTTTGCAGCTGTCTGTGCACCAGACATACCATTTTATGTTTCAATAAAGCCAAATAGGCTACTCTTCATGAAGACTTTCAAAGAAAGCAGGACATCCCTGATGCTTATAGACTAAAACCTTAGAGGAAAGACTTTGGAATCCATTCCCTCTGTTTCCTTTCAAAAACAGATTGGCCAAAGGCATGGCATTTCAGTCCACAAAGAGAGAAATCTGCCTGTAACTGTAGATGTGGATTAGAGGGCATTAAGTAGAGTGACTCTGGTCTTGGCTCTTGGTGACTGAGTTACTCTGTTTCTGTTACTGTTTTAGTTTGCTTTCTGTTACTATAGCATGATCACAGAGACTGGGTAAATTATAAGCAAAAGAAGTTTATTTGGATCTGGATTAGGTGACTTATGATGTTCGAGAGGATGATGTTGGCATCTAGTAAGGGCCTTTCTACTGCATCTATCTGGCTAAAGACACAGAGAGAGGAACTGTGGTTGAACTCAACCTTTGTATCAGTCACAAGATAACAAACCCAGGCCTGTGATATCAGCATTAAGATATTCATGATTCCTCTTGAGATGCTCACTCCACTGACACAGGCTCAGTCTGGAAGGCTGAACCTCTCGGTGTTGAAATAGAACTTTCTGTGCCACTCCCAACATTACCATAATATCCTCTAGAGCAAGGATCCTCTGAAGTATCCAGCCTATAATTCAAGGTCTCCTTGACGACGAGGAGCTCTTAGCTCCCATCTTTAGTTCCAGTGATAATCTCATCCTCTGAATAAAGAAGCCAAATAGGTTGCCAGCTAATCCAAGACTTGTGAGCAATAAGCAAAATAGTCAATCCCAAGTGTCCTCCACCTGTGGAGGACCTCAACGCCATCTGGCCTCTGTCCACCCCTCCTGCAGTCATCAACCACCCACGCTGGGTTTCTCTTAGCAAACCTTCCAACCCCCAGGCACAATACCCCTTTGCCTTCCCATGGATAGGTCAGCAATGCATGGGGACCATCATGCCTCAGGGGTTTACTGAGGTCCCTACTGACTTTTCTCTAGGACACCAAATGCAGACCTGAGAGATCTAACCTTCCTCGGCAACTCTGTCCTCATCCAGTGTGTAGGTGACATTTTTCAGTGCACGTCCGATCTTGGCAGCTCAGTTATCATCACCTGCTATTTACTCCGTGCATTTGCCCACAGGGGACATCAGTTCACTAAAACCAAGGCGCAGTGATGGGGTCCTCAAGTTGCAACCCCAGGGGCGAGCTATCTCCTGTGAAAGGAAGAGCTCATTCTCTGCAGAATCAACACCATCGTTGATTTTCCTCTTCCTAAGAGTTCACGCTGCTGTCAGATGAGTCCCAACCACTGCTGGCTCGGTAGGAGTGATCCACTCCATCTGTACACTCACTCCATGAAGTTCAGAGCCTGCTGCTCACTAGAGAATACCCAGCACCCGTTCCCACACTCGTCTCCTGCAAAATCACACCACTGCCTCCCTCTTGCACCACCATCTGTGGCTCCAAAAATCTCAATTCAGCTACCCTCCCTCCCTCTCCTTTGAGGGTCGACCTCAGGACTGCTTCAACACCAGGCCATCTCTAGCCCTTCCACACCAGGACACCACTAAAACGGCTCTCCGAGGCCCTCAATTTATATTCTGTGGCTGGTTCTCCCCTTGAGTTACAAGTGAGAAGTTTCAGTGGTGCTTACTTCAAGCTAAAAATGAGAAATTTCAATGATCAGATTGCCATCACCCCACTGAGTTCCAATCCATACCTGAGGTTAATTTGACCCAAGTGTTTGAACCGATGGCCCTCGCCTGAGCTTCCACACTAGCATGAGATAAGAGACCCAGTGTTCACGGATAGCCAATATGCTGTGGGGATTGTGCACCATTCTGCTATGGACAGAGGCCTCATGACAGCTGCAGGGACACTCATCAAAAAAAGGAACCCGTACTGGGCAATGATATCGGTCAAATTACATTTTATATTGAGTGCATGGAATGAATAAGTAACAACAAATCCCACCACTGTGTACAACTCTAATGCAAATTGCTAACCTAAGACAGTCTTTGCTGCTGCCCACTGAACTGTTCCCAAATCTGTTATCACTCTAGTACTCAGACCTCCAAAGTGAGAGGAAACTCCTTGTCTGACAGGAAGACAGCTGCTTCCCAAGAAAACCCTTCCCGATGGCCTGCAGAACCTCCTTCAGTGACAGAAACTGCTCCAGAAACTTCAGGCACAACAACTGCTATCTCGTGAGCCTGGTAAAAGTAACTGGAAACAAGTTGGGTGCTCTATTCACCCAGATGAACCTTGGCAGCACCCAGATGATCAGCACCCAGATGACCTAACATCCCTCACCTGAAGTTCTGTCTGGACCTTCTGGAACATGACACATGGTAAAGGAAATCTGAAAGGCCTCCTGATGGTGAATTTTATGTGCCAACTTGACTGGATTACAGGTGCCCAGATAGCTGGTGAAACATTATTTCTGTGAGTTGTGGGCTCTGCCCACTGTGGAGGTTCAGGTAGGTCATGTGGGAGCACTAAGCCTGCACAGAGGAAAGTACTGGACTCAGTTCCACAGGATTTAGCTACAAATTCCTCCCATGAATATTGGTTTTTTTTTTTTTCTTTGTGAATGTTTTCTAAGGACAATGAAATAATCCAGTTTCCTTAAGATCAGTGATTTTTAACCCAGGATAATCTTGCTCTTCAGGAACATTTGGCAATGTCAAGAGACACTTTCCACCGTCACAATCTGAGGGGACTAAAGGCTATCAGCATCTAGGAGGTGAAGGCCAGGGACAATGCTACCCATCCTGTAATGTGTAAGACAGCCCCAGGGCAAAGAATAATTCTGCCCCAAGTGTCCCAGGAGTGCAGGTGTTGGGAACCGACCCCCCGGCTTAGACGACAATGTGTTTCCACGACACTCTCCAACTTTATTTGAGGAACAAAAAGAACTTACCCAGTTTGCTCCAGGGATGGAGGCTGATTCTTACAGTACTGTTCTGCCTTTGAATTTTATGAGTTTCTGTGTGGAAACAGAAACAAAATCATGGTCTTGTTTCTGTACAAAAATTGGTGTTGGTCCCATCGTGAAGGGCCACTCTGGGAAATAAGGTATTGGTGCTGAAAGAGATGCTTCAACGTGGCGGTAGCACGGGGCCCTGGCTCCCATGCCAGCTTGCTGGGTGTCTTTGGGAGAGTTGCTGTCCTCTGGGGGAGGAACTGAGGCCTCTTCACACCCCACTGCTGGGTGCAGGAGAGCTGATCCGAGAACAAGTCCATGCGTGAATCAGCCCAGAGAGCTACTAAACACATCAAAAATCATAGAGGAATAAGGAAGGACCAACCACCCTGGCTCTGCCCTTCCACTCCCCATGTGCTCACTGTGTGGCCCACTTCCCCTCATCTGTGTGGGCCTGAGAGCCAGCTGTTGAGAAAGGACAAGGTCTGGCCACCAGGAAGGCCAGCCGGGGGTGAGCTCCCCGCTCCAGCGAGGGTGAGGCCCTGGTTATGTGAGAACAGGCTGGGCAGAGGGAGCCCTGTGGCATGTTTTCAAAATGAGGTCTGAGGTGAGCAGTGGCCTGGGAGTGCAGTCAGCCCTCGGGTCCAACCCACGGGGGACTGAGAGCATCCAGAACAACACTGCACTCTACTGAACATGGGTGTTTTTTCCCTTGTAAAAAAACAACATCAACAAAAAACAGTGTGATAAGTATTTACATAGCATTTCCATTGTGTGTGTGTGTGTGTGCATATACACGTATATACATATATATACACACACTATATATAGTTCTAGTTATATGTAAATGTTATGCCATTTTTTGGGGGTGAGAGACTTGAACATCATGGATTTTGGTCTCCTGGGGAACATGTGGGTGCCTGAATCCGATCTCCTGAGGATGCCAAGAAAAAAACTATACTCTCAAGAAAGAAATGGGGACTGGCCTCCGATATTTTAATATCCCTCTTTGAAAAGATCTATTCATTTTTCTGGGGTGAATTATAGCTCGCGATGATTTGTCTTATTAGTATAACTCCAGAAGCTGAATTTCTGTTTTTAATTGGAAAGAAGTTGATGGATGTTTTCTTTTTAAAATTCATTTTTGGTTTTAGAAACAGGTCGAGTAGGTGATTTAATGAATATACGTATTAAATCCTTGTAAGTCTTACATAGGTAATCCATGCACATGGTAAGTAATATAAATATTAAAAAAGGTGTACAGAGAAAGAAATAAGTCTTCCTCCTTATCTCAGGAGCAGAAGATCCTTATTTTATTAACAACTTGGTCTTGGGGGAACTGGAGAAGTTGAAGAGTTGATGATTTAGGGGAGCATACCCCAAAGTGAGGTTTTCTATGTGACATCTCAGGAAAAAACAGGGTCCCTGGCCAGAGGCTGGATGGGGTCAGGAAGACAAAGGAAATAAATGATCACACACAATTTAGATAGTTGTTTGGCTGCTTCATTTAGAAAACTAGAAGGAAAAACATGACACCCCACCACCACCACAAACAACAACAACAACAATAACACCCCTCCAAAACAAACAAACAAACAAACAAAAAAACCCCACAGAGGAATAGCAACGGGGCAAGAATTGGAAGTTTGGAGTTACAGGTTGGACTCGTATTGAATTTTCTTCTGGAATAGTTCACTAAGGTGTATTCATCAATGACTTACGTACTTCCTCCTGTGCCGTTATTTTCAGAGTAGTTGGCTAACACAGTGGAGTAACCATTGTCTTTCTATGTTTCAGAAAATTCTGATTTGGATGATGCCTCCAACGCTCAGCCAGGGACTTCACATGCTCACCCTGTGCTTGCTCTGAGTCCAGCTGGACTCCCATGTTTTGGGGTCCTCTGTGGGATTCTGCACTCCAGGGGCATCACCGATCTCATGTGAATGGGTCAGCAGGGAAGAGTGGACCCCCATATTGTGTATAGCTTCTCTGCTCAAGTGCATGCTCCTGTAGGACTTCCCTTCTAAGCCCTAAGTTAAAAAATAATATTATTGAGAATTTCAAGGTGGCAGCAGCAGAATATCACACCAAGTGCGAGACCCCTCTGGGCACCGGGGCCCGTGCATCACCTGTGTAGCAATCCCTGCTGAGGGGTCTTGAAACCATGAGATAAGCCACCTGAGGCTAAAAGCAGTGTCTTGAGGATGGAAGAGCCAGGCGTTGGGAGGAACTGGGTATCCTGATGACCTGGATGAACCATCGGTTTTAATCTCTTGGGACCTAAACAGACTTCCTATCATCTGAGATAAAAATATCGTTGTTTTAAAGGCTGGGTTAAGCTCAGCATTCTGTTACTTGCAGTAGAAACCTTTCTAGTGTATACGGGAGGACGATTTGTCTATAATAAGTGAATGCCATACTAATGTACCTCCTTTTCCCTTACCTGTCTGCAGGTCACTGTCCTACACTTCTGACAAAGGTGGCCACTTAACTCTGAGGACCTCTTAGTCCTGAGAAGACTTTGGAACTCAAAAGCTAAGAAGACTAAGGGACCATGTTGGAAATCAAACTTTGCAATTGGATTCCAGATGAATGCCATTCCAAACAATTATCTAGCCAAAATTCCCTCCATAAAGATGCTGTATTTACACGCACTTCTTCTTTTTCTAATTTTTTAATTTGTTCTTTTTAGTTGTATATGACAATAGAGTGTATTTTGACATATCATACATACATGGAATGTAACTTCCATTCCTCTGGTTGTACATGATGTGGAGCTACACTGGTCGTGTATTAATATAGGAACATAGGAAAATTATGTCCAATTCATTCTACCCTCTTTCCTATTTTTCATTCCCCTCCCTTACCTTCATTACCCTTTGTCGAATCCAGTGAACTTCTATTCCTCCCTCCCCACTGCCCTTATTGTGAGTTAGCATCCACATGTCAGAAAGAACAATTGGCCTTTGGTTCTTTGAGATTGGCTTATTTCATTTAACATGATACTCTCCAGCTCCATTCATTTACCTGCAAATGCCATAATTTAATTCTTCTTTATGGCTGAGTAATATTCCATTGTGTATATGAACCATATTTCTTTTGTCCATTCATCTGTTGAAGGGAACCTAGGTTGATTCCATAGTTTAGCTATTGTGAATTGAGCTGCTATAAACATTGATGTGGCTGTGTCACTGTAGTATGCTTATTTTAAGTCCTTTGAGTATATACCAAGGAGTGGCATAACTGGGCCAAATGGTAGTTCCATTCCAAGTTTTCTGAGGAATCTCCAAACTGCTTTCCATAGTGGTTGCACCAATTTGCAGTCCCACCAGCAATGTATGAGTGTACCTTTTTCCCTACATCCTCACCAATATTTATTGTTATTTGTATTCTTGATAATTGCCATTCTGACTGGAGTGAGATGGAATCTCAGAAATGAGATGGAATCTCATTTCTCTGATTACTAGAGATGATGAACATTTTTTCATATATTTGTTGAATGATCATATTTCTTCTTCTGTAAAGTGCCTGTTCAGTTCCTTAGCCCCTTTACTGAGTTATTTGGGTTTTTTTTTTGTGTGTGTGTGTGTGTGTGTTAAGTTTTTTGAGTTATTTATATATCCTGGAGATTAATGCTTTATCTGAGGTGCAGATAGCAAAGATTTCCTCCCGTTCCGTAGGCTCTCTCTTCAGGTTCTTGATTGTCTCCTTTGCTGACATGCATGACTTGTTTAGGTAAATGAATTACTTTGTAATGGTCACCTGATCACACCCAGAGTTAAGTTAATTTTCTGTGTCTCAATGTCCCTCTGTGTAAATTCCTTATGCTTTCAACCTCAGGGTCATTTTGTTTAAGTGGTGGAAAAATAATAGCAAACTGTGGACCTCAGAATGTGACCTCAGAAACCATTAGCCCAACTATAGGGCCATGGCAAGAAAAAAATCTTACAGGCAATTCTACCAGGCTGTGAATGTTCATTCACCTTTCCTGGGTTTGCTAAGTGCCCACCCAGGCCGCTTTAATCATGGTACCAAGGCCTCCGTGGATATTGCTGACTTTACAGACTCAAAGCCACCCCCTTTCCTCGGAGGAGAACCTAGGAGCTGTTGAGTTAAGACCTGACCTATGGCCCCAGATGCTCACTAATGTCACAGTTGGGAGGATTCGGGGAGAATGAACTTGAGTAGCTGAGAAATGCTACTGACATTTGATAAAATTGCTGTCGACATTCTTAAGTGCCTGCAATTCATAGAATCACAGAAGTTTATGGCTGCAAACATCCTTTAAAGGTGACCTGCTTTCCTCCTACCGTGGAGGTAATTGAGACGCGGGTGAGCTTTGCTCAAGGTCGGGCCATGAATGCTCATCCTGGACTAGGCGTCCTGCTTCCTTGCCCGGTGCCCTGTCTGCACACCTATTGTTTACTCTAATTTATTGCAGGTTCTATTACCACAGTCCCCTCTGATTGGTTTATGTTTGTGGACAGTCTCTTGAGGATAAGATTACACTTTTTTTTTTTTTTGGTATAATTTTCCACCATACTCCCTGCTTCCCAATGCCTCAGTGCTCTAGGGTCACAGTTGCTGAGATTCTGGCTGAAACCAGTCAGAGAGATCTTCTTGCCAAGTGACTTTTGCCCAGCCAGCAGGTCTGAGCAGCTGGGCGCCAACCAGAGTCTCAGTTTTATTTTTTTCTGATATGTGTTACACATCACCCTTGAGCTGATTTGCTCAGGCTCCAAAATGTGCCCCAGTTACTCTGCACACCCTCAGGGTCACACCGTATCAGGTCTGGAAGGAGATTTGGAGAGAATCTAGTCCTGTGGTTCCCTAACTGTGCTCTAAGGAACCCTAGAGAGTGTCTGGGGGTACCTTTCATTTGACCTGGAAGAACAGATGGGCTAGGGCCCTGAGCAGACCCAGGTTGGGGTTTTGGTCCCCTGTCCTGAATTCTTTTATTTGAGTCTGGTTCTGTGTTAGATTTCTTGTGAAGAAAGGACTCTGATGCTAGAAAATGACTAACGGGCATGGATCTAGTGTGTGGTCTCGTTTTCAAGTCGAGAAAACAGAGGCTCAGAGCGAAGAGGGCCCTGTGATCAATACCCACACAACTGGGCACCTGGCAGGTGACAGAAGGCGGGCAGGGAACTGTCCACAGATGCCCCCTCACGACCCCACAGGGATGGCCTGGCCCTCCAAGAGGTGGTACCTGGCGCTTGATGGAGACTCGATCTTCAGAAACGAACTGTGTTTTCATCTGGGAAAGAAGGTGCTTGAGTGATTGCTGTTTGACAGCCATAGAAAATGTCTTCACTGACTCAGGGCAGATTCCGTCCCTGCCTGTTGGGGACTTTCTTTCAGCCCCACGTGGGGCCTGCAGAAGCCATACCCTTTGCCAGGAAGGAGAAGGGACTTACAGGGTAACACAGCTCCTAAGCAGCAGAACCACATCCAAGCTGACCACCGTGTCACTCCCAGCTGGCTCTGCGAAGACACGTTTTGTTTTTTTAAGGCTCAGGAAGCTGCCAGTTGCATGTAAGACTTCCAAAGAGTTGAACTCAATGAAAAACAAAAATGGAAAAAAAACAAAAACAAAAACAAAAACAAAACCCTTGATTTTCTCTATGTCCTGTTTGGAAAATGGCGGGGTCCTCACGGCCTGCTCTGGTGGGAGGTGGGCATGTGGGACGTCTTCTCTCTCTGTTCAGGCTCTGGTGACTCACTCACATGCGACTTCAGCTCCGTCTCCAGCTCACAGTGGAAAATGCTGCTCATCTTGCCACTTGGCTGCAGGGTGGGTCTTGGAGCAGCTGTCCCTCGGGGGACATGGGTGAGGCAGAGCACTGTGTGTGTGAACGCCAGAGATGAGAGATAGCAAATGTGCCGCGGAGGGAGGGAGGGCTCATTCCCATGCACAAGGGACATCGTCACCTGACCTAGGCTTTCCAACGACATTGTGTCTCGGGACAGAGGCAGCAACTTCTGAAGCCATTTCAGGTCCTATTTGTTCATCACATTTGAGGTCCTTCCCTGGTGGGCTCTGCTCAGTTCCTGGTTATAAAAATAAAGATTCTTCACAAAGATCAGGAGTCATTTGGAATAAAATGCACAGATACTGTGCTGGGAGGGGAAGACACTGTGGGAGGGAGGGGAAGGCTTCGAGGTAAATTGTTTGGGTGTCTGTGTCAGTTTCTGGGTCTCAGTACTGAGAAATAAGATGGCCGCGCCCTTTTGAATATTTGTGTCTTCAGCCCTAGCACCTAGGATCTTCCCTCTGGATCTTAGAGGATGGGAAGTTTAATGTAGGGAGAGTAACCTGGGCCTGGCCAGGAGGTCTGAAGACTAAGGCTTGTATTTGAGGCTTCCTTTTCCAGCTCAAGTTATAAACATTACTGTCCTTCAATTTTTAAAATCAAATCAACTCTTTTTGAAAATATTTGAACTTAAGTAGTAAGCTAAATAAATTACTTCAACTGAGCACAAAAATGATAAAGGGATTAAAACGACTGCATCATTTGGCATCTTTCTCATTAATTTTGAAGTTTTTAACTTTTGATCATATTCTTTTATGATAACTTTCTATATTACTTTTTTTTGTGTGTGTGTGTGTGTGTGTGTCAGGGGGACGGTTACTGAGGATTAAACTCAGGGGCACTCGACCACTGAGCCCATCCCCAGGCTTGGTTTGTATTTTACTTAGAGCCAGGGTCTCACTGAGTTGCTGAGCACCTGGTTTTTGCTGAGGCTGGCTTTGAACTCACAATCCTCCTGCCTCAGCCTCCCCAGCTGCTGGGATTACAGGCATGGACCGCCACACTGGGCTCTATATTACTTTTAAAGAAAAATGATACAGTTTCCTCCCAGGCAGCTAAATATCTCATTCTTGGAATGAGAGAAAATATTTGCCAGATATCCACATAGAGGGTTAGTATCCAGAATGTATAAAAGAATTAAAAACTTAACAAAACACAAGTAATTTAATTAAAAATTTGGGAAATGATCCTGAATAGATACTTTCCAAAGTAAAAATACAAATTGCCAACAGATATTTGAAAACTATGCTCACTATCAGTGACTAGGGAAACGCGAACCAAGACTACAGTGAGATTCCGTCACATCCCCGTTAGAATGGTTATCGTCAAAGAAACATAAAATAACAAATGCTGGGGAGGACGCAGAGAAAAGGGAACACTAATACTCTCTCCGTGGGAATAAAAATTAGTGCAGCCATCACAGAAAACAGTATGGAGTTTCCTCAAAAAATTAAGAACAGATCTACCATGAATCCAGGAATCCCACTCCTGGATATTTGTCCAAAGAAAATGAAGTCAGCTACAAAATACAGACCCGCATGCCCATGTTTATTGTGTCATTATTCACAATAGCCAAGACATGGAATCAGCCTGGGTGTCCATCAACAGATGGATGGATACAGAAACGATGGTATATAAATGCAATGGAGTATTATTAAGTCACGAAGAAGGATGGAGTCCTGTCATTGGCAGCAAAATTGATGGAACTAGAGGATTGCATGTCAAATGAAATAAGCCAGACACAGGAAAGCAAGCATCGCATGTTCTTTCTCATGTGTGGAAACTATTGAGTAAAATAAACAAGTAAAAAAAAGTTTCCTTGAAAGTAGAAGAGGGATTCCTAGGAACTTTGAAGAGTAAGGGGGAGAAATACTAAATTCCATTCATCTGTACAGTAAAACTAAAATAAACACTAAAAAGTAAATAGACGTTAGTTTTTTTTTTTTTTTTCTCCTTACCAAAGATGAGGCAGCCGTCGGCAAAGACTCTCTAGGAAAGATCAACATCAAAAATGAAGACTGCGATGCAGCTCGGGGGCCACGGACACCAGAAGGTGGTTGGATCTGTTGTGTTTTTGGTGACAGAAGGGCCCCTGCACCCCCAATCTCATGTGAGCACACTCTCCTTTCCCCAGGGCTGCTCGATGACAGTGAGGACACACATACCCCAGGGCAGGGGTCAGCAGTCCTCCTGGCTTTCCGTGCGCAGAGGGCCGGTGGGGAGAAGGCCTGACCAAAACTCGCCACTGGTGGGCGGCTGTTGTGCCTAGGGGGGCTTCTGTGTGGGTTTCCTCATTTGAGGGTTCCCCGTGGAATCCCAGAGAGGACAGAACAGGTTGTCCCCCACCGGGGACAGATGCTAGCATTGGTATTGATATTCACAGGCGATTTCTTCTGATCCTCCGTCCTTTTTAGTAATGGTTGTGAATTTTAATAATTTTGTGAAAGGTCGTCCTTGGTGGTTTTTAAGGAGAGGACATCTCTATTCTCAGGCCCCGTACTTCTTCACTGCCTCCGTCTGTGGTTTCCTTCTGTCTGAGCAAGCCCCTTACCTCGCAGGACCGGGACTGTTGAAAGGGACACTCAGGAGCACCGGAATGGGCCAGCCCAGAGCTCTCAGGGTGACATTCCTGAGCTGAAGAGCTCAGAGGTTTGGAGCTGGTGGCAACTGGTAAAAATCTTCAGTGTTTGGTAAACCGCCAGCATCCGGAGCTGTGGGAACAGCCTTCTTTAGCTCTTTGTTTCAGTTTGGGGTTGGAGGCTCCCAAGAAATTGGTGCATGGGAGACAAATTAGCAAGCACCGCTCGTCCACAGCTGGGCGGCCAAGTGGGCAACGCTGAAAGACTCAAGCTGACAGCAGAGAAGGGGGCCAACCAAACAGCCTTGGGCCAACCTTCAGAGGACATTTTTTTTTTTTCCACCCAACTGCTCTGCATCTGCCTGGACGTGGGCCAAGGATCTGTGCACACCACAGCTTGGTATGCTTTGGGTGAGACTGGTGGCCATGGTAACAGGATGGGAGAGACCCAGGGCTCAGAGACAGATCAGGCAGGCGAGGGACACGGAGGGGAGGTCAAGGTTGAAGTTGGCTGAAGAATGGGGTTTGTGGGCAGAGTGGCTACAGCCAGGGGCTGTGTGTGGTCCACCTCAGGCTCCTCCCCAACACCAGCTGCAGCTCCAGTGGGGACCTTCTTAGATCCAACCCTTGACTAGTTCCCATCAGACAGAGTAAATGAACTATCTCAGTTGGGATCACGGACCACTAAACTACCATGGGCTCACCCTGGTTGAAATATTGATGAGAAAGCCCATCGTGTCCCCAGAGCCTCTGTTTTTTATTTCCCTCGGCTAATTCTACAAAGAAGGAAAAAAGATGAAACCCTGCCTCAGGGACCCAGAGGTTCTGTAGGTGGGACGGCTGCTGTCAGAGCCCCAGGCTCAGCTTGAGGCAAACTCTCATCCCAGCAATGGCAATGGCGTCCCACCCACAGTGTGACCTCTGTGCGCCTGCACTTCCTCATCCATAAAACAAAGGCGTTGGTGAGGCCATCTACGGGGCCTCTCCAGTCCTGACCTTCTGGGTCCACAGACTGTAGCATAAAAGGTTACAAGGCACGTTCACCGATGGAATCTTCTTTGTGTTCCATTTCCCTGCAGGCATCAGCTGGAGTTGAGGACAAGAAAAATGCGTGGATTTGATAAAGATAAAGACTTTAACGTTTCAGAGCAGCTGTAGGTTCACAGCCACGTGGAGAGAAGACACTGCATAGCCTCCCTCGTAGTCAACGTCTCCATTAGAGCGGCACCTTTGTTGGAGCACCTGCGCGGAGGCTTCATCAGCACCCCGAGGTCTTAGTGTACACTGGGGCTCTCTCTTGGTTTTGTACATTCTATGGGCTTGGGCAAACGTGTCAGGCTATGTATCAACCATGAAGGTATCAACAGGTGGAAGATGTCTACCTGTGTGAGCTTTTCGTCATGAGGACAGAATACCTGAGAAAAAACCACTCAGAGGAGGAAGGTTGATTCTGGCTCACGGTTTCTGTCCTGAGGCTGGGGACAAGAGGTAGCCTTTCAGGGCACACCCCCAGTGACCTGCTTCCTCCCACTAGGACCCACCTGCTGAAGTTTCCACCGACTCCCGGCTCCTCCCTTCAGTTAGGGACCCAGGGATGGTCCATCCTCTGATCACCGCTGCGGTGGGCACCAGGCCTTTCACACACGGGTCTTTGGGGAACATTCTAGAATCAGACTGCAACACTGCCCTAACTATCCTCTGCTCCACCCACTCATCATCCCTCCTCCCTCCCCTCCTTGGTGACCACTGACTATTTTTTCCCTATCTCCATAGTTGGTGGTTGTTCTGTCAAGGCAGGCCCTTGTACCATGTCACTCAGCTCTTCTTCTGACCCGGTACCCTCCATCACGGTGTGGAACTCCGTAAAGCCTACCTAGACCCTCTGGCTCCTTCTCCTGCCCAGAACTGGCCATTCCTCAGAAGTGCACACTGCCAAGCCCCACTCCTTCTTTTCCAAAGTGACCTTCACCACAGACCCAGCACTTAGCATTTGAAACTTTTCATCTGAGGCCATAATTCTCAACTATGCCTAGGTCATCGGATCAGACGGGAAACCGAAAAGGAAATTAAAAAATTAATTAATTAACTAATTAATCCATGCCTGGAGAGTCTGATTTAACTGGCCTTGGATGGAGCCTGGGGCTTTGGTATCTTCTAGTTTCCCGTGTGATGTTAATGTGGGGTCACTCTGGAAGCCAATCCTAGAAGAAAGTACATCTCCTGTCATTGAACGGGTGACCTCTTTGCCATACGGCCACGGGGGCTATTTTCTTGCACTCTGGGGTGGCTGCTCTGTTGAGGCATGGCCCTTAGCTTCAAGATCACTCCCTGAGCTTGGTGACCTTGAAGAAGGCCCCATGTCATCCCCGATTCCTGGTATTCAGGGCCTTCATCCCCACAAGCCTGGGCAGCGCCGAGTGGCTTACTTCTAACTAGTAGCACATGGCAGAAGGGGTGGCAAGTCACTTCTGAGATTGGTTTTCAGAGTCTGTGACCTGTGTCCTGCCCTGCCTGTCTCCCTCCTGTCTCCCTCCCCTTCCAGAGCTCTTGCTCCCAGGGAGACAGGCTTCTAGTTGGGAGCAGGCCCATGGCAGAGGCTTGATGACCTGCATGTCAGTGAGGACCCGAGGCCTGCTGACTCCCAGGTAAGTTCCTTAGGATGTGAAATGTCCCTGCAGTGAAGCCTTGGGATGACTGCGGAAGACCTGATTTCAGCCTGTGTCAGAGTTCCCAGGTTGATTCCTGATCCACAGACCCCACGAGATAATAAATATTTCTTGCTTTAAACCACCCAGTTTGGGAGCCACTTGTTACACAGCAAAGATAACTGACACACACTTCTTGAGAGAAAGAGGTGAGTCCTTTGAACAGGGAAGGACAGGATTTATTCTGATTTTGAAGAGGGGTGGGTCTAAGAGTGTGCTCCTGGCGGGTGGCTGTTAGGTAGGCAGGGCCCAATTTGCTGGGGTGGGAAGGAAGTGGCCAGTGACTGCATCCTGCTGACTGCACTGGCCTGGGGAGCCTGAAGATGCCAAGTTTGTTTCGGGTCCTGTGGGGCAGGGATTGCATAAGCTCCCAGGTGCTGCTGCTGCTGCTGTCACCTGTTAGGGGACAAGGGGCTATGCCCTTGGGAGCCTTTCTCTCCATGGCTACTTGCTTTGTAAATAGTCCTCTTCATTCCAACTCTGACTGACTTGGGCGTCAGGGAGACAGGATGTTGCCCTTTGCCCTCGGGGAGTTTGGAAGGTGGAGCAGCACCCCCTAGAGGTCACAGGGTGGAGGAGGTAGGAGGATGACAATCTAAGATCTGGGTGAATCACATGATGTAATCATTGACATGGTCAAATAGTGGCAGTTTCATGAGGTTTCGATTAGTAAGGGTTCAAAGTCTGTCTACCATCCCCACCAAGAGCTCCTTCCTTCGTGCCAGTCTTGGAGCATCTGTGTTTATTTGTATTTATTTATTTATTTTTGGCTACTTGGGGATTGAATCTGAGGGCCCTTAACCACTGAGCCATACCCCCAGCCCTTTTTATTTTTAACTTTGAGACAGGGTCTCCCTAAGTTGCTTAGGATCTTACTAAGTTGCTGAGGCTAGCTTTAAACTTTTGATCCTCCTATCTCAGCCTTCCAATGGCTGGGATTACAGGTGTGTGCCTGGCTATTTGTATTTTTTTTTTTGGGAGGGGGAACAAGGGACTGAACTCAGGGCATTTGATCACGGAGCCACACCCCCAGCCCCATTTTGTATTTTACTTAGAGACAGGGTCTCACCGAGTTGCTTAGCACCTCACTGTTGCTGAGGCTCCTGATCCTCCTGTCTCAGCCTCCGGAGCCGCTGGGATTACTGACACGTGCCACTGCACCCGGCTGACTATTTGTAGTTTTAAAAGAAAGTGTTTCTTCCAACTCTTTCCCCCAAGCTGGTTTCACAACAGAGGGGCGGGAATCCTGGGAAAGGAAAATAAAAAACCCTGGGAAGTCCTTTCTGAAGACTGCCCATCCATGTGCATCAGTGGACTGTGTCTACTGCAATATGAATCTGATTCCCTCCCTAACTATACGTACGGAACACGGCCCAGGAAGATGCACTTGGTCTCCTGGTGTGCACCGGGAAAACGCCTCACCGGTTTTGAGGAGGGAAGCTCAGTGGACACTCCACTCCCTCGAGTCCGACTCTGGGGTTCCAGCTCACCCCCAGGCCCCTCTGCTTCTGCACCCTCCCTGGCCTCTGTTCCTGTCCCCACAGCCCATCAGCCCCAAGTGTGGGTTCAAGGTCAAGCATTGGGCCATGCTGTCACCACCCACGCCCCAGACCTCCCACTGCACACTCTGGAGAGACCCCACCCTCCTGGAGAAACCTCCTTCTGGTGAAGACCCCCTCCCCTGGAGAGCTTCCCTCCCTCACTGACCCCACCCTCTGGATTCTGCTCTGACCTCCAGCTGAGACTCCGCCCTCCAGGCCAGACTTCCTGTGTGACAGTTAGACCCACCACGGTTTCCTCTCCACGGGCTTCTGGGGAGCAGTTTTGCCATGAAAAAGTTTGTGATACACACACACACACACACACACACGGATGTGTGTGTGTATACATATGTATATGTGTGTATATATACATGTTCGTGAGGATGCCTATACACACACACACACATATACATAAGTATATATATATATATCTCTCATAAGAAAAGAAAATCACACCTGAATATAGAAAATCTAGGAGATTCCCCTGGATTTCACCATTCCCAGCCTCTCGTGGGCACTCCCTGGGGGTCTTCAGTTCTTTCTCTCTTGACTTCCCCAGACTTTGCCTGATGACAAGTACATGGGGAGACCATCCTAGTGACATAGATTTTTCCTCCCACCCCAGTTCTACAAATTGCCAAGTGTGTGTGGGGGGCGTTTGGGAATCCGCACTCCCTGCTGGCGGCTCCTCTCGCAGGCGAGCTTGGGAAGCCAGCTGTGGCTCAGCCCAGGAAGCCCCATCCCAGACCCCGGGGCCATTAGGACCTCTGCAGCCCTGTCTCCCAGCACCTCCCAGCCAACGTCTCGCCTCTCTCCTTAGAAGATGAAGGCCATCTGCTCTCTGATTCCTATGCTCCCACCCCCACCCTCGAAAATTCTTTCCCTTCTCTCCTTCTCTCCTCCTCTTAGGAAAGAAACATCTTCCCACGGCTGCCCTCTCTCCCTGGGTGTGTGTCCCTCCCTGCCCGTCTCCTCTGGCCCGATGCCCTATTGACCCTCCCTCTTTCTACATTCATTCTTTCACCAAAGAATTTTTCAAAATTGGACTTTTTGTCTTCTCTTCCCTAAAAGAGCAAACATGTCACAGTAGCTTGGCTTCCCTCTCAAGCTACCAGCTCACCTCCCTCCTCCCCCTCCCTGGGCTCAGTCGGTGTGTTCGAGTCTTGCTCTCCCTTGCTCTCTTTGGTCTCATGTCATGCTCTTCTGCAGGGCCTCTGAGTGAGCCTGGGTTAAGCGATGAGTAGGGTCCCATTGCAGCGTCATAAGGCAGCAGTTGTGGTTGGAGAGTTGAGGACGAGGGGCTGGGGTGCTGCTCAGTGATAGAATGTTTGCCCAGCATGTGTGAGCCCTGGGTCTGATACCCAGCATGTGGAAGAAAAAAGTTGAGCTCTGGGCTTGCTCTTGGCCTGGGCAGACACATGGATTTTATCTTCCTGGCACTGCTGTTTTGATGCAAGCTTACATCCTTGGTGCCTCCCTACAAATACACAGGGTTTATCTTTATGTGTTAGTCAGATCTCTGTTACTGTAACAAGATACCTGAGATGATCAACTTATAAGGAAGAAAGGTTTACTCTGACTCAGGGTTTCAGAGGTTTCAGTCCATGGTTAACCCATTGCCTTAACCCCGTTGCCTTAACCCCATTGCCTTTGAGCCTGTGACCAAGCAGCACATCATGGTGGGAAATGGCTGATGGTGACAGGGAAGTAAAGAGAGAGAGAGAGAGAGAAGGGGTCAAGATCTCAATATCCTTCAAGGGCACTTCACAATTGCCCTAAATTCCTTCATCAGGCCCCACTTCCTGAAGATTCCACCACCTCCCAATAGTGCCACAGGGTGGGGACCCAGCCCTCAACACAGGGACCTTTTGAGGGATGTTTATTCAAACTACAGCAGTGACCATAACTAAGGGGAGCCTATGGGGGACGAGAAGAGGACCTGCCTGCAGGGCTGCAGAGGACAGGAGGTTGCTGAGGCCTACAAGTGAGGCTCCTTGCTGTGGTGTGTGTCCCCAGGAAGGGCCACCGGGAGCTGTGGGGCATCTGAGCCAAATCCACTCCAGACCGGGCTCTGGGACCCAGTGCTTATCACGCTCAATCTCTCCTGTGCCCACCAGTCTGAGGGCAATTCTCAACGTAAAAAAATGGGCGCTCAGCGTTGCTCACCAGCCCTGGAGCTCAGTGCTTCCCACATCTTGCCTGATGGTGGGGACCTTGGGGATCGTGTGACCCAGGATGACAGAAGGGCTGGAAAAGCCATGTTAGTGAGGACGCCTTGCTGATTCTGACCAGGACCAAAGATCACAGCCGGGAAAACCCGTTGCTTTCGTCTCTCCCCTTCACGATTCTTCTGGAAGGCCTTGGTCTTCAGCAGTTCACTGTGACCTAGGAGGTGTGGTTGGGAGAATTCTTGGATAAAGACATTTTTTTTTCCTTTTCTTTTCTGAATTCAGATTCTGAAACTAGAACAGGCATCAAGGGAGGAGGTGGCTGACTGTTCCGTTCTTCTCTCTTGTGTCATTTTGCTGACTTCATAGTCCACGGTTGGGCCAGTCCGACTCAGGGGTCTCTTCTGTCTCCCCATGGGCAGCTTATGGAATCTTCCATCGATAAAGCGCTGATCAAAGAGGAGAAGAAGAAACTTGGATTTGGAGGACAGCCGAAAAGTCTCATTAAACGAGGCCATCAAAGGAGTTGGTGCTGTCCTTGTGGTCGGTCACCTTTGCCAGAGTCCCACTGGGAGCCTCCGGCAGGGCCATCACCGTGTGCTCCTCCATCACCCCTTTCTGTGTCTCTGTCACAGAACTCCTTGTTGACCTCTGTGATCTTGTGCACTGCTGCAAGTTTAGACAGAGTTATGGTCAGTGCCTTTTGTGCTTGATTCTTGTTTTCATCTGTGCTAGTCAGCTTTTGGGTTCTGTGCCCCCAAATACCTGATATGAACAACTTAAAGGAGAAAAGATTCACTTTGGCTTACAGTTACAGGGGTTTCCATCCATGGTCGGTTGGCTCCATTGCTTTGGGCCTGAGGGAGACGGAGCATCATGGTGGATGGGCGTGGTGGAGCAAGACTGCTCAGTGCATGGCAGCCAGAAGAGGGGAGTAAGAGAGACAGAGAGAAGAAGGAGGAGGAGGAGGAGGGAGAGGAAGAAGAGGAGAAGGGGGAGGAAAAGAGAGGAAGATACCAGGGAGAAGAAAAACCCTTCCGGGGCATGTCCCCAGGGACATGTCAACCTACATGATCAGGTCCTGTCACCCAAGTTCCAGCAGAGGAGACTTCGACTCAGGACAAGTGGAAAAGAATTTCAGCACGTGCCAGTCAGAGACGCAGACAAAGGTTATTTAGGCGAGCAGAGACACATTCAAGGGAGAGATGGACCATCCAGAATGTTAGGAATCCCCTGCTTGGCTTGGAGCTCCATTATTTATGGAGGGCAGTAGTCAGGGTTTGGACTGGAGGTGGAGCCAGGGTGGAGTAGTGAAACTTTATACCAGTTCTTCTAGCACTTGTGCATTTCCCAGGGTGACTTTCTGTAGGCAAGGCATGGGCCAAGGGTGTAGGCTGGATTGCTCTGGAGTTGCAAAGGTTCATGGGTGGTTTTTGCATTCCAATGGGTCAAGGGTATTTCCTCTGAGACTCAATATTTCTCTCTCTCTCTCTCTCTCTCTCTCTCTCTATATATATATATATATATATATATATATATATATATATATATATATATTTTCCATATTTACCAAATCCCTACCTCCTTTTCCCATTCACGTCCAGGAATCATCTTTTCATGGTCTTTGTTAATGATCCCGGTTAATTGTATGTCTCTCATGCAACATGACCATTACTCACGGTGCTGTAGCTCTTCCGTACTTGTCTGTGTTGAAACCACACAGGTCTTCTTGCCTCCGCAGCTTCCTAATACCAGGTATTTAACGGTGGTGACCTCATCACGCACGCGGCTGTCTTGTCCTGTGTGTGTCTGGACTACTGGCTTCCCTTGTCTCTCTCAAAGCCGCTGCTGTGCTTCCTTAGTAACAGCCACCATAGGGGCAGAAAAAAAGGATGAGTCCTTTCCTGTCCACCTTAAAGGGTCATGACTGACATTCCTATAACAAAAGACAGGTTAAGAAGAAGCATAACAATTTATTTAGTCATAATTTTGTGTGACACAGGAGCCTTCCGGCTGAAGACTCAAAGACCCAGGGTGAAGTATCCGTTTTTATGCTCAGGTTCGTGAACCGTGGACAGCCACGTAGAGGCATTATGGGACCAGAAAGGAGATGACATAACAGGCACAGACTGTGGGAGAAGTCCAATGAAGTCTATCGGTTCAGATTCTTCTTGTTTTTCTCTGTTTGGCATTTTTCCCTTGGTAGAAGGCAGGACCTTTTCTGGGATGGATGGCTTATGACCTCAAATGAAATGAGGCAGATAGAAAATTTCTCCATGACTAGTGATTATTTAGAAAAAGTCGGGGAAACTTAGGGTCGTATTTTTAGGTTTTTATGGTTAGCTTTGAAGAAAAGTGTTTCTAGTTTCTGTGACCCACCACTCTTCAGGCTCCTTTATGACAGAAGGCACTAGAATTCATGTGCCCTGAGGTGACACTCTGACGGAAAATTGAGTTCTATCCCACATGGATGCAAAACGTCTCTCATCCTCTTTTAATTGAAAAGCATGCATCTTCTGGGTCAATGGCTACACCCCATGTGCTCAGGGCCTTGTGAATCCGTTCTAGCACAGATACCATGTCAACTCATATGCAGTCAGGGCTACTACATTTTTAATCTTTCTATAGACTATAAGCATTCTCTAGGGTTTATCCAATTTCTGCAGGGGCCAGACTGGTGAACTCAAATGGAGATATGATCACTGTTTTCACCCTGTATCCTTGAGGCCTTTAATGGTGGTACAAATATCTACTGTCTTCCTCAGAATGCAATATTGCTCATTATTCACTTCCACGAGGGATGGGGATATTTCTGGAGCCTTCTATTTGGTGATCTCCATAATAGGTCTTATATTGTGGGCCAGGGACCGGGTGTTGAAGCTCATCTAACTATCAGCATATTAATTCCAAATGTGCTGTTAGGACACAGGGAAATGTCCACGTGTGTCACCAGCCCAACTGTGACTTGGGCATTATCCAGGACTCCACTTAGTTCCTGGCCCTGGGGGCCTCCGTTCTAGTGGGCGAGAGCACAGTGTCACATTGGGTGCCCATGTGTTGATGTCAACTTAGACTTTGTGTCCAGGAGTCTTTGAATGGTTGGGTCTTCTCCTTCCGCCAGTAATCAGTCACCTGAGCAAATGTCAAAGGTTCCTTTGGGTAAGGACTATTGTAGGTTGAATTGTGTCCCCAAAAGATGGTCCGTGGAAGTCCTAGCCCCCAGAGCCCGAGAATGGGACTTTGTTTAAAAACAGAGTCTTTGCAGATTTGACCAAGTGAAGATAAGGTCATCAAGGCGGATCCTCCTCCAGGGTGACTGGAGTCCTTATAAAATGGTGAAATTGGGACAGACTGTGCGGAAGCCACGCGGAATGCATGAGACAATGCCCCGAATGTGAGTTCCACTGAGGATGGCGGGTGGCAAATGAGTGCCACTCCCCTTTCCAGGCGCAGGGCACTCTTTACAATGGCACTTTTCCTTTGTGGGGGGAGTGACTCAGCCCCTGACACATTCTCAAGACAGGAGAGCAAGTGGTCTCTGAAATGAAGTCTTATTCCCAAGCTAGGTAGGAGTCCGGCCCTCTGTCTCCAGAAAGCTCTTTGTTGGGAGCCCCGAGGCATTTCCAGGGCCGATTCGCTAACTGGCAGCTCTGTTTAATGAGTATTCTCTGTGACTTCCAGGTATTCTGTTCGGACGCGCTTATCCAAACAGTGCGAAGCAGAACCCCAGTTCACGGGACGACATTCATTTCCTTGGGTTCTTTGCCAGTTTTTGATTGAGGGAAGTGAAGGGCGGAGGCTTTGGTAACCATGGTGAAGAGAGGAGGGAGTTGTGTGTGGAGACAGAGGGTTGGGGTGGTGGGGTGGGCAGTGGAGGGGCTGCTGTTCTAGGAGGTGAGGGAGAAGGCCTGTACTCCTCCGAGGGCCCCACAGGGTCACTGGTCCCTGTCAACTGAGTGAAGGCTAGGAAGTACTACGTCACGGTGTTCAGTCCTGAGTTACCTGTTTTTAGGCACAGAGTGAAGATAGAGGGGAAGGGAAATTTCTGTCTGCTCCTTTCTCTTTTACTCTCTCCACCAACCAGACTAACCTCGGGAAGTTCTGGGTACAATGTAAGTAGATTCTCTTCAGAGGAGTCTGTGTTGGGGTCTCTGAAGACAAATGCTCACACACACACATGCAATCGCCATGAACACCCGTACACACACAGGTGCACCCCAGTGTTTTTAGTGGGGTTCCTACAACCGGTGTTGCAAAGAGCCCGGGAGTGTTTCCATGGTCAGAGAGGCCCCAGGTTGTGCAGGGTGGTATTAATAGTTCACCCGCTGGCCTGCATGCGCACGAGCACGCGGAATCTGATAACAACACCATCTTATTGTTTTATTTCAATATTTTTCTTTTGACCAAGGGAGGAAATGGACTATCTACTCTTTCCTGTCCCCTTCCCCCGAATTTGCTATTCACACACACATTTCCCTGTTTAACTCTTTAGTGTCAAGGAAAGGGAATTTCTATAATCTTGGGGCCTACACGCCTTCTGTGTCTAATGCCTGTTGACCTTGAAAAAATATCTGGCTTGTCTTCGACAGTCTCGGGAAAATCTCTTTTCCTAGTCCTGATCCTTCCTTCAGATGAAGAGTTTGTATCACGGATGCCTTCCTCAGTAGGGAATAATTACTCGGTTAAAAATTGAGATTTGTATATTTTTCTCATGCTTCTCTTTCCTCCTTGTAGGATATCTTCATGATCTTGATTTCTTTGAATTATTTTATATAAAGGCCCTTCTGTATTTCAAGAGGTAGTAGTAATAGTAGTTGTTGTTATTGTTCTCTCTCTCTCTCTGTGTGTGTGTGTGTGTGTGTGTAGTAAGGGGAAGGAAGGAAGGAAGGAGAGAAAGGGGAAGAAGGAGTTTGCTTACACCCCACTGGTCAGCAATTCCTTTCTTTTATTTTTCTCTCTTCTCACATTTTTCATATTGGTGCAATATAGTTGTGCATAATGATGGGCTTTATTGTTACATCTTCATACACACACACATACACACACACGGTATGACAAGATGATTTGCTCCAGCAATTTCTGCCAGCTTTATGGATAAAGTATCCTAGGAAGAGCTTCCTAAGGTAGTGCCGAGGTGGAATAGGCTGATGAGGATTTTGGCTGGGTTGGGGTGATCTGGGAAGGACAGAATTGGCAGGATAGGTTACCAGTTCCTAAGAAGTGCAGGATAAGAGGTTTGCATTTGATGGATGGTGAAGAGCAGTAGATGTTCACACAGGGAAGCCAGGCGCAGGCTGAACTAGTGTGGAGGGAGCCCAGGTGCAGGCCACCACAGGGGGCAGCTGCTGGGGATCCTCAGGTAGAACTGCAGGGATGCAGGGGAATGCTATGTGCAGACAGATGGGAAGGACATTTCAGAGGCCTGTGACTCATTCCTGATGGGATCAGGAGTCCAGGAAGAAGGAATCAGCTCCCAGGAAGAAGGGTGAGGTTTGGAAAGGGGTGGGGCCTGAAAGGGAGACAAGAAGGTCAGGGGGAAGGAGCCATTCACCAGATGAGGGTAAATTCTGTCTCAGAGGTGGGGAGCGGAAGGTGCCCTGGCATACCATGGGAGAAAATGTCCAGTCTGACACAGCAAATGTCATGATGACCTTCAGGAGCGAGATTTGGGCTGAAGGTGTGCCTAGGAGCATCTCCTCTCAGAGGTGAAAATTGGAACTGAAAATTGGAGATGAGATTTCTGAGGGATCACTAGTAAATAAAACATTTAGGACATGTTCATTGATTGGTTATGTATCTACGTATGCACATAAATACACACACATACATACATACATACATACGTGGTATATCTCTTACAGGCTGAATCGTGTTCCCCCCAAATTCATATGTTGAGGGCTCAACCTTCTTGTACTTCAGAATATGACCATAATTGGAGATGAGGTCTTTAGGGAGGTCCCTAATGCAATCTGACTCGTAACCTTTATAAGAGGAGGAGATTTTGACAGACACAGAAGAAAGACTCTATGAAGACCCAGGGAGAAGATGGCCAGGTACAAGCCAAGGTGAGAGACCTCAGGAGAAACCCACAACTTGGTCTCAGATTTCAGAACTGAAAGGAAATAAATCTGTTGGTCAAGCCACTGAGGCTGTGCTATTTTATGAGAGCATCCCTGGGAAACCAATCCCATATGCATATCTACACCTGAATACATACACATAGGTATCCATAAACATGTACCCACACGTGCATACATACATGCATGTATGGGTATGTATTAATATTTTTGCCTATAGCAAAGCAAACAATGCCTAATGGTATCTTTCTGGAGGTGGTATTTAGGCAATCTGGGCTCCCAGGGACTGCCTGGAGGCAAGTGACCCAACAAAGACATCATATTAGCTGTGATGATTTCCGGAATATGAAGGTAATTTAGATGATTCATTTATAGTTTTCATGTTCAGGGGGTTTTCCAAAGTCGAACGCCGTCCTTGGCAGGACTCACTCCCTTGGAATGTGCTTTTATGAAATTAGGCAGGGAAAAGGTATTGAGGACATCTGCTCACCATTCACACCAGACGCATCCCCAAGACGTCTGGATCTTTTGCAATGCTAAAGCAGAGGTGGCCATCTCCTCAAAAGGCCCTCATGACTGGGGCCAGCTGTATAAAAAGTGCATCTTAAGCCTCACATTCAACCCTCCTTGGGAGCCTGTAATTATGGAAAGCGAGGATGGACCCAGTTCTGTGAATGCTGAGCAGCGCCTAAACCCATGCACAAGCTCCTGCTCTGCACATGCGCAGAAACCGAGTCCAAGGGCGCAGTCTCCTTGATCTACAAAGGCCTCGCTGGTGCTTCCCTTCCTAATGTTCCACCTGCACTTAGGTTATTGGAAGACGAGGCATTGTTGGAAAGGGGCTAGCACAGCACCCAGCATATAGATAAGCCATGGGTCACTGCTGGCATTAATCATTATAATGTTGCCATCTCTCTTTCCCCATGGCAAGCCTCATCAGGAAAAGATTCCTTCAACCTTGGGTTGCACCCCCTACACTAGTCTGTCATGGAAGGGTCTACAGCGTTTCAAAGGATTATAGAGTTTACTTTATGATGTCACAGTGTTAGTTTTTGCCTTTACAGTGTGGGACTGTAGCAGTGGCTATAGGAATTGAAACTGTATAAAGCAACTTTAAAAAGCAATGAGGAAAATTATGTATGAACCTCATGAAGAATAAAATAAAAATTGTGGTAATTTTCAAAATTTTGATAAAACATTAAACCTTTCTTACTGTTGATATAAGGAAATTAAAGAAACATTGATACTTATTTATTTATTAATTTTGCAGCACTGGGGATTGAACCCAGAGGCTCACACACGCTAGGCAAGTGCTCTACCACTGAGCAACATTCCCAGCTCTTATTATTTTTAAAAAAATTTTGTTGTTTTTTAAAGATACATGACTGTAGAGTGTATTTTGACATATTATACATATATAATCTTTTTGTTGTTTCAAAACAGGGGCTTGCTAACTTGCCCAGGCTGACATCAAACTTGAGATCCTCCTGCTTCAGCCTCCCAAGTAGCTGGAACGACAGGTGTGCACCACTGCACCCGGCTCAAAAACTAATATTTATTTAGCATGTTGTCATTTGAAACATTAGAGATATTGAGGAATAGTTTTACTTTATTTATTTTTAACGTTAAAAGTCAGCTTTATTTTTGAGAATAATATATTAGATAATGCAGCCTAGCTATGGTATTGAACCAAGACCCCTTATATTTCTTTTCAATTCTGTCTCTTAGATGGTGTACCTGGTGGAATGGTTGGAAATGCAGCACAGACAATTCCCCAAGGTGCTGCCTTATGCAAACATACTTGTCACACTGGGGAGACAGACAGGACTGGCCTGCAGATCTAGAATCTAAAAAGTACATTTGTGTAGAATCTGGAATGTATAACGTATGTTTATAATCTGGCAGGTATAATGTATATCTTGAATCAAGAATGTGTAGCTGGAATCTGGCTACTTATTCTCAAAAATGGAATAAGAGCTGGAAATACATCCTACTCTCTGAACAGGCAGGTACATGATAGAGAAAGAAATGAATTGGGCCATCCGTATTCCGTTAGAATTTTTTTTTTCTAAATTTTCCCAACAGGTAAGTTACTTCTCAACCCCTATTGATAAGAATTTACAAAACTTGGGATTCCCTTTGAAGAATACTATTTTCTTTTTGATTGACATTTAATAGTTGTACATATTCATAGGTTACAGTGTGAAATGTCAACACAAGCATACAGCATGCAGGGTAATTAGTATTTCTGTCTCTTTGTCACTTCTCTGTGTTTGAAGCCTTTGTGTTCCTTTCTTCTAGATCTTCATAGACTGCAAAATAGGTTATTGTGAACTATGGTCATCCCACTGGGCTCTAGGACACCAGAAGTTATTCTTTCCATCTAACTGTGTTTCAGTACTGTTATATTTCTTTGTTAAAAAAAAAAAAAACTTATCAAGAGTGAATTGAACAGTGCTTGCCTGCTTCTTGTCAAAAAAAAAAAAAAAAAGCAGCCAGGGACTGAGTGTCTTTTATATAACTTGGCAAACTGTAGCACTTGTTTCTAAATTTGGGTAAGTTTCTAACATTTTATCCTTCATACTTTCAATACCATGAAGTATCTCCAAGAGTTCCTTAATATGAAGTTTTTGTCAACATCTTCATCCTAAGTCAATCTGACTACACATCCAGAATCTCTCAAAGGACAGCAGCATCCACAATCCCCCAGGGGTTATTTCTTCTCTAAGTTCATCCCCATCTGATTCAACGTTTGTTTGTGTGTGTGTGTGTGTGTGTGTGTGTGTGTTGCTGAGGATTGAACCCAGGGCCTTGTGCATTCGAAGCAAACACTCGACCAACCAAGCTATATCCCCAGACCTGACTCAACTTTTACTTCCAGCATGCATTACCACATTTTTGTGTCTCTGTTGGCAAATTCCCTCTTTTTGTAAACTGTCACATGGCTTAATCACTGGGAGCCGAGTAGGTAGCACAACTACACTGTTGGCTGTCTGTGCATGAACCGAAGACACAGGCACAGTGGCCAGTCACTCACTGATGGATTTTAAAGATTAGTCACTGATCATGATGTGCATGTGTCATTTGCAGAGTGATTTTGGGTTTGAAGAGCAAGCAGCGGTGTTTATACAATTGCTTCCTGTGAATGTGCCCTGGTAACTGAAATTGGAACCCTGGGGTTGGGGATCAATGTTAATTAATTTTAGTTACCACAAAGTCATGGAAATTCATGAATTTGGGAAATGTGCCATTGCCTGAGCATTCCATATGTGATGTGTGTCTGATAGATGTCACATATATTATCACTGAGGTTTTCCATGAATCTTAACCTGATATTTATAGTTCTTATGGATGGTATCAGGTTGTTCATATGTGAAAGAGCTTTATTCCTCCAAGAAATGGCATTCCTAATCCTCTTCCTTGAATCCCTTGTTCAAAAGATATGAATGAGAAAATTTTGCTTACCTGGCGTTTTCTATAGAAAAACTTTCCTGAAGCATCACCCAGAATGTGGTTTTACATGGTGAGTAAGCATGAAGAGCAAGCATTTGAGTTAAAGAAGATGTGGGCCTTTAAATAGACCACTGAAGCTCAAATATACACTATTTGAGCTTCCCTGAGACCTAACCTGTTCCTTAGATTCTGAATTACTACCATTTAAAAGGTGTTTGTGTTGGTTTTCCATCACCAAGACAAAATACCAGAGATTATCAACTTATAAAGAAAAAAGGTTTATTTGGGCTCACAGTTTTGGAGGTTTCAGTCCATGGTCCGTTGGGCCCATTTCTTTTGGGTCTGTGGCAGCACATCATGACGGAAGCATGTGGAAAAGGAAGGTGCTTACTTCATGGTGCCTGGAAGCAAAAAGAGAGAGAAAGGGGTTGGTACCCCAAGTCCCCTCCAACGGCATCCCCACCCAGTGACCTATTATCTTTCCACTAGACCCAAACCCTTTAAGGTTCCACTGCCTCCCAATAATGCCACAGGATGGCTACCAAACTTTAGGACATGGGCCTTTGGCGGTCACCTATCCAAACTATCGCGGTGCCTTTGCTTGCTAGGGCTTCCATAGTGAGTAGCGCACAGCGTGTGTCATAGATCACAGACACTCACTGCCTCCCAGTTCTGGGAGCTGGAAATCCAAGATCAAGATGGCGCAGGGGTGATTTCTCCCGAGGCCTCTCCTCTTGGCTTACAGGTAGTTACCTCCTATGGTCCCCCATGGCCTTTCCTCTCTGCAAGCATCCTGGTGTCTCTTGGTCTATATTTCTTCTTCTTAGAACACCAGTCAGATTGGATTAGGGCCCACCGTCACACTATGGTTTTAACTTAATTACCTCTTTAAAGACTCTCAGGACCTTTAAAGACCCCGGGATCTTAGGCTCATTCTGAGGTCCTGGCAGTTAGGAGGCCAACATATGAATCTCGAGGGTGGACACAGTCCACTCTGTGATAGGCAGTGAGGAAACATGGCACACACAGATTTTAAGACGAATCTGATTTCAGAAGCACTGAAGGTGGGGGAAAAGCGAGTGAGAGAATCAAGAAGATGCAGTAATATACACTATTTGTCAACTTCATTTGACCTATGATACACGTTTCACAAGTCATCTCGTGGAAGTGGCATTCTGTGGATCACACTGAATTCAAAATGTTGAAATGGCTGGAAAATAGAGAGTAGGAAAGAGCTCCACCATTTTTGTAAAATAGAGATAAAAATACTTACTATAGTAAGGTATTACTTGGGGTCTTGAGTGTCTAAATGTTTACCAGTGTTAGAACATAATAAGTCAAAACTCATGATCTAGGTGTATAAACACAAGTTTTTTAAAAAAGCTCCTTCTTAATTGTCAATTCCAAGATAATCCTCCCAGTGTGCATGGGTCCTGCCTTTTGTGTCCTTACTGTGTGGAGCTGCTTGGGTGAAACATCCACACTCCATTAGTCCAAATTCTTTGGGCATCACATGGAAAGATTCTGTCTTAGAACAGTAGGGGCAAAGAAGGAGATTCATTGACTGCATATTGGATAGCTTTTGGGACCTGATGTGGTTAGTCCCCTTTCCTTCACTGTGGCAAAATACTTGAGATAAACAACTTATGAAGCGGAAAGGTTCATTTCGGCTCACAGTTTTGGAGGTTTCAGACTGTGGTCCCTTGGCCTCATTACTTTTGGGCCTGGGGTGAGGCCGAACATCATGGTGGGAGCTCCCAGTGGAAGAGGCTGCTCACCTCATGGTGGTCAACAAGAATAAAAAGAGAGCCAAGAGGGGCTCAGGGTCCAACATCCTGTTCAAGGGCACACCCCCAAGGACACGACTCCCTCCCTCTAGGCTCTACCTCCGAACAGTTCCACCATCTCCAAACAGGGCCACAGTCGGTGACCAAGCTTTGAACACTTGGGCCTTGGGGAACACGCTGGATCCACATTGCAGCACCAGTCTTGCCTTTCTCTCATTCACCCTCATCTTAGCCTTGGCGTCACCACCCTTTGTGCTGAGAGTTTTTCCCCTCAAGTGGGCTGCCTCTGGCTTCCTTCTGCAATTGTCCTAAATCCTGGGAGGAGTCCCCTCAAGGGGACTTTTCAAGAGAAAAGGGGGAAAAAAAAAGACGCTGGCCTCTCAGGACCATGGCTCTGTGTCCATCGTGTGGCAGCAGAGGGGAGACAAACCTGCATGGACCAGAGTGGGAGTGGGGGGAGGGGAGATAGTAGAGAAGGAGGAAGGGAGGGAGAGGGAGAGATGAATCATGCACCGTTTTTCTAAAGGACGTAGGTAATGGTGGAGACCAGACTCCTAGGGTCGTGGATGGGACTGGAGGTTTACCCACGGTTGTGGCCTAGGGATCTTTCATATTCCCTCCACGTGCCATCAGCACACAGAGGACAGTGGTCCTTCTCAGATTATTGATCCCCATAACGCACTTGTAGAGGAGGTAGCCATCATTCCCATTATGGAGATGGGAAACCAAGGTGAAATCATTAGTCGACCTGTCAAGCCAGTCTTGCTGATTCGGGGATTACACTTTGGGCCTCCTGCCCAGTGTGGTTGGACCACACCTTTTACCGGAACCAGCTCTTGGGAAGAAGGTCTGCTGGGTTTCCTGGAAGGCAGAGGTTTGCATCTGTATGCTGTGCACGGGGGCATTCTGCCTGGGTGCAGGAGAGAGTTGCAGCTCCGTGATGCTCAAAGAAAGCACAGGGTGGGGCGGGGAGCCTCAGAGCAAGCTGGACTGCGTCATCGCCCGTCTTCCCGTGACTGTACTTGCTCTGCGGAGGAAGAGCCTGAGACTCCATCCACGCACACCGTAGGGCAGGACTGGACTCATCTCAACAGATGTGAGTCATGTTCGAGTTCTCTTCTTAAAAAAGAATACTGTTTGTGGTTGGATGCAAAAGCCAAACAAAACACAACAAAAGATGAAATAAAATAAAAATCACCCTCAGTGTTAAGCTGTTGTTTTGTATGTGTTGGTGAAAAATATAACCCTCAAGAGAATTGGTACCCACCTAGGAATCCCAGGGGGATACAGACAAGAACAGGTTTCAAAGTTGTTTCTTTGTCTTTCTTCTTCGGGGGTTTCTTTGCGGAAGAAGGTCTGCTGAGTTTCCATACTGCATAGGGAGTGTGGGTATAATGGGGGCCTCACAATGTACTTGGTGTTCAATAATGGCCCAGCCTCCCTGGCTTCTTAACCCTACAGCATAGCTGACTCACCCTGCCCACTAGCCGGGGGTACTCTGGAGAGTCCACAGCAACAATAACCCCAAATCATGGGCTTCTCATTTTTTGGCTTCATGCATTATTTCCCCTAATTTTTATTATGAATGCCAGATTTCTCTCCTTTCCTAAAAGTTATCTTTGGATAACTGTAAATATACTCGTTGGAGATGAATGGATAAAGAAAATGTGGTACACATTCCATTCCACAATGGAATATTACTCAGCCTTAAAGAAAAATGAAATTATGGCATTTGCAGGCAAATGGATGGAACTAGAGGAAATTATGCTAAATGAAATAAGCCAATGCCCCCCAACCAAAAGCTGAATGTTTTCCTCTGATAAGCAGATGCTGATCCACAGGGGAGGGGATAGGGAAGAATGAAGGAACTGTGGATTGTGTGAAGGGGAGTGGGGATGGGGTGTGGGGGGATGGGAAGGACGGCAGAATGAGGCAGACAACCCTATATACATGTGTGTTTACACTACTGGTGTGAGTCTGCACCATGTACAGCCAGGGGAACGAGAAACTGTGCTCCATTGGTGGACAATGCACCAGAATGCTTTCTACTGTCATACATAACTAAGCAAGAATAAATTAAAAAAGAAATAGAAGGAAGACCAGTGGAATAGAAGAAGGGGATCAGGGGGAGGGAGGAGGGAAAGAGGAGGTACAAGTGAACGAAACTGATCAAATTATACTGTTTTACCGTGTGCATGTATGAATATATTATAACAAATCTTTCTCTCTCTCTCTCTCTCTCTCACACACACACACACACACACACACATACAAACACACACACACACAATTGGCTTGTTTATAGCAGCACAACTCAAAATAGCCAAACTAAGGTGTCCACTAATGGATGAATGGACCAAAAAAAAAAATGAGGATATTACACATGGAGTTTTATTCAGCCATAAAGAAAAATGAAATGATGTTTTTTTGCAGGTAAATTCTTGGAACTAGAGACCATTATGTTAAGCAAAATAAGCCAAACTCAGAAGGCTAAGGGTGATCTGTTTTCTCTCCTATGTGGATGCTGGAGAGGAAAAAGGAAAAGAAAGGTGGGGGTGNGTTAGGAGGCCAACATATGAATCTCGAGGGTGGACACATTCCACTCTGTGATAGGCAGTGAGGAAACATGGCACACACAGATTTTAAGACGAATCTGATTTCAGAAGCACTGAAGGTGGGGGTGGGTGGGGGTCTCAGAAAAATCTAAGGGGAAAGAAATCAGCAGGGGGGAGGGGAAAGGAGGGGTAAGTTCGGGGGAGTGATATTGGCCAATTTTTTTTTTTTTTTGTTATATTGGCTTCAGGTCCCACCATTATGTGCAACTATAATGCACCCATAAAAAACATGGAAAGAAAAATATAATAAAAAAGTTGAAAATAAATAAATGTACGGGTTGGAAGGCTTCAAGGGATGAGCGGAGGCATGCGACATTGGCGCTCTTGGTGATGCCTAGTGCCCTTATTTCATTGATTCTATCGGGAGTGCATGGAGGGCTCTCATCTCCAGGACTCACCTCGCTTTGGCGGGGCGGCCCTGTGACCTAGTCGGTGCGTCTCTGGGAGCATCCAAGACAACATCCCAGAGCAGACATCAGAGGCTTGGAGGGAATCCTGCCACAATCGTGGAGCAAGTTCCAAAGCAAGAGGGCCTCCCCCAGACTCTTGAGAAATCACTGGACAGCTCGGAGGGCAGTGTCAGGGAAGACTTGGATGCAAAAGACCCTGAGTCAAAGAGTCTACTCCAAGGGTCAGATCCTGAAGGCCAAAGCATTCTAGGCTGGAATCCATCAATTTACCGACTTTTCCCTTTTGCCCATGCAGAGGAGAGACTAGAAGAGAAGAAGTGGGTCCAGAAGAGCTCTTTGCATGGATCCAAAAGAAAAGTTCTGAGAGAGAGAACACGTGGGCACACGTACAGGGAGGGGATGGAGCTTCTCCTTTCTCGGTCTTTCATTTCTCCATCCTGCCTCCAGCCCAGATGGAGTTCCAGAAAGCACGAAATGGTAATTTTTATGCCTTACGTTTCAATGGTGGTCAATCTGTTTCTAATACATTCGTGGCAAAACATGTGAGCCATCTTGCCACTAAACAATTTCTGAAATCTGGTGGAAGCCTGCCAATGTTTCTCTCCGTTAGCTAAGAAACTCACTTGCATGTGAGGGGGGACATTCCAGTAGGGTAAGGCTGTATTTCTCAATTTATTTTGGATAGGAAGGTTTTTGTTGATCCTGCCATTGTCTAGAGCAAAATAAATAAATAAATAAATGAAAGGTAAGTGCATTACAAATGTTTGCATGATAAAATAGCAATCTAGCCCCTTGCGGTGGCACATGCCTGTAATCCCAGTAGCTCTGGAGGCTGAGGCAGGAGGATCTCCAGTTGAAAGACAGTCTCAGCAATAATCAAGGTGCTAGGCAACTCAGTGAGACCCTGTCTCTAAATAAAATACAAAATAGGGCTGGGGATGTGGCTCAGTGGTCTAGTGCCCCTGAGTTCAATTAATCCCTGTCCCCCACAAAAAAATGCAATCCAAGGAACAAAAAGTTAATGGTGCCAAATTGGTAAGGCTTTTGTGAAAACATTTTAGATTAAAAGTCTTTTCTATTTGCTCCCATGTTGACTGACTTTTGATTAGACACCTTTGCTCCTTTTAGTTCTGCTAGTTTGTCCAATGGCTGTAATAATGAAAATATTGAAATATACAGTACGTTTTTCACTTTATCATTGGTGCAGCAGGTGTATTTATTTATACTATCTTTGCTTTTAGAAAAGCACTATAATATCATAAAAATATTTCAACCTTGAATTTCTTCCCACAAGAGTCAAGTCTCCTGCGGCTCCTATCTGGGCATAAAGAGAAATCGATATCGTCTGAAGGGCAGTGGACTTTGGATTCTGCCACGCTTTTTCAGATAACAAATGCCCCACGTAAAAGAGAGTCATTCTTTTCATTCTGTGCCATTCCCTCAGTACGGCCACTGCCATGTGGACCACAGACCTATCTGGGCTGATAGCAGTTTCTAGGCTTGGAGGAAATTGCATTTCCAAGAAAGCAGAATGCAGAGATCTCCAAGTTTATAAACATTTGCATTCAATAAAGTCCACACCTAAAAGAGAGCTCCCTGACTGGGGATTCAGAGCCCCGTTGGCCTCTTGAACCAAAAACCCCTCACCCTCACCCTAACCCTACTGTCCTCATAGCGAGGTGTGAACTCCTAAACTAGTTCCTTAACTCCTCCTTCACCATCTGATTGGGTTTCTGCCTCTCCTCTTTCTCTCCCGGGTTCTCCTTGTAGATTCTCTAGCTACTTGAATGTAGCTCGAGTCCCTTAAACGTACCAGGCTTTGCCATCTCTGCCCAAGGACTAGTGTGGGGTCCACTGGCTTTTGAGGTGGTCCTGGAAATGCGACCCCCATAAGCCTCATGATTTTCATGGCAAAACACCTCCCAGAGCCATGTCAGAGCCTGGAGGGCAGGGCCTGCACAGGCTTTGTGAAGAGAATCCAGCCCAGGCCTTGCAGCTGACTCCTTCCTGATCCACGGACCTGTTTAGAGCTTTGGAAATTTCCACACAGGTAGCTCCGCCGTTCTCTTCCTGCCTGGTGGGACCTGGGTAGTCATTTAGAATCGGTCTGGGTGGACAGTGACGAGCTCCACCTCAGTCCTAGAAAAAAGCACAAGTTCCCATGAGACTGCAGGCAGGGACAAGGCCATTACACCCGGAGCCCCTAACAACAGGCACATGGCACTCACACTCCCTGGCAAGACACCCGGGGCTGGGGCGAGCTCCTTCTTAGTGATTAACAGGTGTGGAATGGGTATTATTAGTCGCGGCTTTTCATGAGTTCCCACCTTGTTCCTGCCCTTGGCAGGGTATCTTCCCTTCCCTGGAGTTAAACAGGAGCTCCAGCCTCTGCCTCTCATCGTGGTGTATGGTGCCACAGAAGCCAAGGACTCCCAGTTGCGCTTATTGAAATCAGCAGGTGTTTTTCTCTGACCACAACGAAAGCACAGGCCTGCTCAGGGGAGCCGGGCATGGGGGCCAGAGTCAGGGGTGCAGAGTAGGAGGTGGATGATTCTCAAGGGGCCTTGTGAAATGTTTTCAAGCAGATGAAAAAAAATAGCTTCAGGACATCTTCCCTCTGTGTGTGTGTGTGTGTGTGTACGTGTGTGTTGGGGGGTTCGTAGGCTGGTGGGTATGATGAGCCTCCGTCTCACTTGGCATCTTCTGGGCGTTTCCTCTGCCCTCTGACCATTTCCCAGCAAGTCTCTGCCTGCGATCCCTACTGCTTATTGGGCACCGACACATGCATACGATCTCACTTAATTGTCACAACTCTTCCCAGGTGAGGCCTATTGTCTCTCTTTCCCATAAGGAGGTGGAGGCTCCAGGGTTTTTCCCTGCTCACCCACATCCGGAATCTGGGTTCCTCTGACGCTAGGGCACCTGAGCTGTTCTGCCACCATGCATCTCCCTGGGGTTCACAGGGACACGGAGGGGGCTTCCCGCTTGCAGAAGAGAAAGGAGACTAGGGGCACATTCTAGACTTTTCTGTAACATTCTTCAAGGAGTACTCTCAGAAATTCAGGAAATGTGGCTTGAGGCTGAGGTTCAAAGACGGAAAACATGCAACTGGAGACCTTCCAACAGTCTTCTTTTCAGGGTCACTTCTAAGTCACTTAGACAGTTACTCCCCTGCTTAAGACCTTTCTGGTTCCTCTTAGGGTTAGGTCTGCAGACCTCATTGTGACTTCCCTTGTGATGCAGTTTCAAAGTCAGCAGTATTTCCATTTTAACCAAAGTCTCTCTAGAAGGACCTGCGTTTGCATGAGAAAGACAGTTGGCTGCAGCTGGGAAAGTATCTGGGTTGAGTGACTGTCACCTCTTCTCCTAGGGATGCAGAAGGCTCCCAGCTTAGACTTCTCAGAGCTGGGACCGGTCTCCCCCTGGCTCCTCCCTTCCCACCAGCCGCGGGGGAGGTCGGATGGTGTGCGGGCCTGGGCGCCGGAGCTTCTCCCGGGGCTTCCTTGAATACAAAACAGTGTTTTGCTGCTGGGAAAATATTTATCAAAGGTCTGGCGATAGCTGGGGGGGAGTTTGACAACTCGAAAGGCCACAAACATTCTTTATCTGCCGGATGAGGTTAGTTTCTGTTTGGACCCGATGTTTTTGAAAGAAGGAAATCATTTTCATAAGCATCCGATTAGGTCCAGGAAGTGTCCTCTGGACAATGAGAAGTGGACTCCCGCAGCGAGTCCGGACTTTTGTCGTTGGTTTGTACCGCCATCTGCTGGCCAAACTTGTGAACTACACGGCACGGGAACGTTTTCTTCCTCCCTGGCTCTTGAATACAAATTCTCTCCATGGTGCAAAAGGGAAATGGCAAGAGTTTTTTTTTTTTTTTTTGGTTGTTGTTGTTTATTTGTTTTTAAATAGCAATTATTAGAATATTTCTTAGTTCCCGTGGTGATAAAGCAGACACAAGGTGGAAGAATAAAGCTACAGCAAACTTTGCTCATCTGAGGCTAGAGGGTGGAAGAATTCCTCAGCATGATTGATTAGACCTTCTGATTGAGCCCATTCTGAATTTTTGAGACCACCTCATTAGCAAATTCAGGGAAATATACGAATTATTTTTTAAATAACCAGTGTCAAATTAATTGATTAAAAAGTGAGAATTGCCATGTCTAATTGTAGAATCTTAGGCACACTTTAATTTGGGTAATGGAACAGATAAAAGATGTGGGATCTTTTGTTTCCAAAATTTCATGTTAGTTTTAAATACAGGGCCTTAACCTCTAAAAATTTAAGTTCTATACCAGGTAAGGGATTATTGTAGCATACATATGACACACTTGCACAGACAGACTTAAAAAAACAGGTTTTTTTCCCCACTATTTTAAATTTATTCTGGGAAAATTTGCGTTTTATCTTTAATCTCGAGAGAGTGGAGGTCCATATGAGAATGACTTCAGAACCACATTAGGGATACGGATATAGACGCCCCAGAACCCTTTTCTCTTCTTCTTTCTCTTGCCAAGACCCTGATTCTAGGGTTCCCCCCTGTTAGTCTGAGTCCTTTGAGAAGCAGATGCTCCCAAGGGATTAAACACGTAAGGAATTCATTAGGGGGGGGGTCATCTGTTAGAGGAGAGGGGGAGGGTCTAGAGGAAGGCAAGAAAGGCCCCAGACCCCAAGGCAGGAGAGATGGAGGGAAGGAGGAAGAGGCAGGCTGGATGGGCAGGAGCATCCCAGACTACAGAGGAATTCCGGGAAGTTAGGCAGAACCGTGGAGCATCCTTGTGAAAGGACAATTTCCAAGGTGACCCCTGATGATCCCTGCCTCCTGATAGCCTGTGCCTGGTGTCATGCGTTCCCTTTGAGTGGCTGGCTTCTAGTGGCAAAAGTGATGGCATGTCACTCCCACGCTGTCACCTAGCCGGACTTTCTTGCCGTATTGCCCACAGGGGAAGATTTAGGACTCCCAGTGACATGCTGACCTAGTATTCCTGATGGGCTCAGTCTACTGGGAGCAGCCCAAGTGTGAGCTCAGTGCAGATACGGTAGTGGATATCCTCCCTCCCCACTCCACTCTCTCTTCCTTTCTTCTTTGTCTGTCTCTCCTCCCTTTCTCCTTCCTTTCCTTCCCTCCCCTCTCTCTTTCTTCTTTTCTCCTCTTCCTCCTCCTCCTCCTCTCTCTCTCTCTCTCTCTCTCAATGGAGTTTTGCTTTCTTGCCCAAGCTGGAGTGCCCTAGCAGTAGGGAGGGGAGACCAGTGTCCACCTCTACCAGGTGCGAACCCACTACTGATCAGCACATACAACCTCCTGCTCCCCTGTCCCTTAGGAGGTCATGCTATTGATGGCAAACTTTGTTGTCACCTATCAGCATAAAGCACTGTAGCCCAGAACTTCTAGGCTCAAGAGTCATCCTGCCTTAGCCTCCCTAGCAGCTGGGACAACTGGTGTGTGCCACCTGCCCTGTTGTGGTGAGGGATTTCAGAGAAGCCGCTGGGGCCTTCAGATCATTACGTTCTCTACCATCAGGTATCTGAAAGGCATAATCTCATGGTCACCACAGACACTCAGAGCAGAGGTTACAATTCTCATTCTCCCTTGAGGCTTGGGTGGCTCTCTTACTTGCTGAATTCTGTTTCCATAAAGCTGGCTGCCATGTTGGAAAGTCCCGTGTAACAAGGGAAGCCAGGAAAGACCTTAGTTATCTGAGATGCCTTCTCTTATATGGGTAAGTTATATATTTGACTTCTAGAAAGAGTTCCTAAAGAGATTTATCACTCCCTTGTCCTTTTTCCTCTCTTGCTGGCTGGAATGTGATGAGATCACTGGATCTGGAGCTGCCATTTTGGATCAGGAAGTAGAAGCTGTGTGTGGAGAATGATGAAGCCAGAAAATAAAAGAAATCCAATCCCCCAAAGTGATCATGGGGCCCCCCACAGACTGTCTAGGTTCACGGGAGAGAGAAATAAATGTCTAACTTGCATAAACCAGTGCTTGATTTCATTTTAATTTTTTTTTTGTCGTATCAGAAGTTACTCTGAACTGAAAAAAAAATCAACATTTTATTAGGAAAGTCTGAAGGTTAAAGGAACAAATGTTTCTCATTTGCTAAATCATGGTAAAAAGAAAAGTAAAATTGCTCAGAACTGTGACTGGAAGATGATACCCGGCTCCCTGTGGTGGAGGTGGCCGCTGGTCTCCCCTCCCTGCTGCTGGGAGGTGTCCCTTCCCTCTTCCTTAGCAAGGACAGAGAGGAGGAAGCCACTGATTGTCATCATGGTGAGGTCTTTGAAAGCAACCCCTGAGAAAGCAAGTGAAGTCCCCTCACTGGGTGCCAGGCTCAGAACATTGGCTCCCCCGAGGCTAAGAAAGTTTGTTGAATGAAAGACCAAGGAGAAACCAGCTGGGTTTGATTGTCCATCAAATCTGTTGAAAACACTTTCTCTAAGCTCATCTGTTTTGAAGCTTTCCAAGCTTGAGAACATAATAAATATTACTTTTGTCGGGCTTGTCATTCATTCAACCCAGTCTAGTTCTTTGGTTGTGGCACGGGGAGGGGGGTGGTATTTTCTGGAAGGGTGAAGTTATCTTCTCTGATGACTTTCAAAACATGCATTTACCCATCAGGACTGTTGGGTGGACTGGGGGTGCAGCTCAGTGCAGCGTGCTTGCTTAGCCATGCCAGGGCCCTGCCGTCAATCCCCAGTATCATGGGGGGAAATCAACTTTTCCTGCAGAAAGCAATGCCTCTACTAAGACCTGTGGGAAAGGAGCCCAGGAAAGAAGGAGCCGCACATCCTAGATGGGAGGGCTGGGAGGTCGGGAGAGCGCAGTGTGTGCAGGAGCTACACGTGGCTTGGTGCTGTTGCTAGGACACTGTGAGGTGGGATGGCTGGGGGCTGGAGAGAGGAGGTGAGGCCAGGTGACATGAGGGATGGCATCACATGTGGGGGCGTAAGGGCAGGGGCAGGAGGGGCTGTGCAGACTTTAATCAGGAGACATGCCTAGCTTGTGTTTTAGAAGACCTCACTGATTACATCGTGGGGCTCTGGTTCCAGGTAAGGTGATGAAATACACACCACCCTGTATCTGCTCCTCAAATCAGCTGTAAAACCTGGACAGAACGCATGCAGCAGCTATTTGAGGACCCCGAGAAGTAAGTCGCAGGTGGATTGAGAAAGAAGACTAGAATTTGCGGTATGGCTGAACCAGTATGGTGTCTGCATTCTTTTTTTTTCCTCCAGTATTTCCTGGACTTGACACAGCCAGAAACCTGGAAGGGTTCTCCACACAGAGAAAGATCCAGGAGAGGCTCCATTCTCTTGCATCCAGTCCCCAAGGAATCCTGAGACAGCATCAGGGACAGTGGCAACAAGGGCACTTAACTAAAAGCCTCAGGGCCGGAAGGAGAGGAGACTTATTCAACTGGGGGACGGAATCTTTGTTACTTTAAAACATTTTTCTTCCATTGCTTGGCCCAGGAACCTGGGACCAGATGTGGGCTCAGATGCAGCAAATGTGTGGCAAAATGAGATAAAGCAACCCCCAAATTTCTGGTGGAGACTGAAAAGGGAAATATCAGGGACCCAGAAAGGGTTAGGGAAGAGAGGAGAGGAGAAGCTCAGGAAAACTACCTGATAAAACTGTTTATGAACTTATGGATTCATCCCTGAGCTGCTAATGCATGGAGAGGACCTTAAGCATAGTATTATAGACGTGGAGATTTGAACTATGGGATAGACAACAGCCCCAGGTACAGACTTACCACTGGTGACCCATGTGGGTCACTTCTAAGTAGCACCGAAATACTTTGGGATATAGAACTGATATCGGAATCACATCGACAAGTTCAAGCCAGAACTTGCAGCCTATAACCAACAAAGTCAGCTGAACAAACCAGTTTGCCTGCCTAAATGAAAATATCAACATTTTTCCATAGAGTTTAAATAAGACCCAGAGCCTTAAGACACAATATCCAGAACACTCAGGAAACCATCTAAAATTAGCAATAATAATAATAAAAAAGGAACATTTCAAATTTCCTAGTGGGGAAAAACCCAAAATGCTAAAGTAAGAATGTCACAGGTGTTGAAATTGTTTGACAAATATTTTAAGGTGGTTTTACAAAAATGCTCCAAGCAGTAAGGGCAAATCCTGTTGAAATGAATAGAACGTTAGAAAGTCTCAGTGAACAAATGAAAGATATTTAATGGAAAAAAATATTGAAATTTTAGAAGTGAAAAATACAGTCATCAAAAATTTAAAAACCAACTAGATGGGTTCATTGGAAAATGACAGAGGAAGAATAAGTGAACTTGAAGGTAGATGAATAGAAGTGATCTAATCTGAATAATAGAGAATTTTTGACATTCAAAATTGGTTGTACAGCTTGACAATAGAATGTGGGAAAAGAAAACATATTCTCCTATTTTCAGCTTCTATTTGGTATCTCAAGAATGATGCCCGGGAGTCTTAGATCTTAGAACTCATACCTTAGTGTAAAGAAGATACCTGTCTTGGTAACGCAGCTTGCTGTGCTGGGTAGAAGAAAGAGGGAGAATTCTTCCCTTTTTATCTTGAGAGATAATTAGTGACAAATTAGAGAGAAAGAGACAGGAGAGTTGACTATAAAATAAACAAGTGCATTTGCTTTGACTCAAATGTATAATTCATGAAGTTTTTTTTCTTTTTCTTAACAGTTGATCACTTTTTTTTTTTTATAAACTGAAGTTTGACCTCAATTTTATTTTGCAGATTCAAAAGAGACTGTAGCTTGTGCACATGAGGACTAACCCTTGTGTGCCTCTCTATGAAGTGGGACTTTGTTCTCAAGCTAATAAATACAGAAATTAAAAACAATTTTTAGGGGGCATTATTGGGGATTTAATCCAGGGCACTGCACATGCTAGGCCAGCACCCTACCTCTGAGCTGTATCCCTAACTCTTTCTATTTTATTTTGAGACAGGGTCTCACTAAGTTGCCCAGGCTGACCTCAAACTCAGGATCTCTCTGCTTCAGCTTCCCAACTAGCTGGGATTACGATTGCGCCCCACGGAGCCCAACCTGAATAATCAGAATCAACCTTAGAAGGAGCCGGTTGATAAAACAAAAAAGAATGCTGAGTTCCTTTAGTTGTGAGACAAGTGACGGCTGGTGGACTGGAGTGTTCCCAGGTATGTAAGAGATGCACAAAGAGAAATTAGATCTACTTTAGCCCAAGAACCTGGGACCAGAGAAATGAAAATACTCTCAAATTTAGGTACCTTGTCCATCGCAGGGTTGGAACTCAAACATTGATCCCCACCCCCTGCCATTTTGTTCAAAGACTCTGGAATTGAGGACTCAATCTCATTCCTTCTCCTTTTCTCACACAAGAGAAGCCAAGCCACTGCTGGAAGGCTGCTTCCAGAACATGGAATTAGAATGAGAATTTAATTCTGCTTGCCAAGCAAGGAATTCTCCAGGGACTCATTTTTCAGAGACACAAATTTTGACTCCTCTTTGTCTGAGCTCCATGAAAAAATATTACTGGGTTTGCACTTGGGTCAGAATATGCTCACTGAAGCCATGTTGGTTTTGAGGTACGTGCTAAGCCTAATTGCCGTGGTAGGGATCTGGCTTGAGTGTATCCCTCAATCATTCATGGTTTGGAAGCTTGGTCCTTAATGTGCTGGTATTGGGAGGTGGTGGAACCTTCAAGAACCTAATGGGAGGTCATTGGGTCATTAGGCACAGGCTTTTGGAAGTATCCTGGTTAGTTCTCCAGAGAAGGTTGTTAGAAAGGAGACATACTTGCTTCTCATTCTCTGCCTTCGTATCTTACTATGTGATCACTTTCCTTCTGTCACCACGAGGCCCTCTTCCACACTCACTAAGGCCAGTCAAAGGCTGATGCAATACTCTTGGGCCTTCAAATCGCAAGTTAAATAAACAACTTTTCTTTGTAAGTATTCAGTCTCAGGTATTTTGTTATAGCAACAGAAAACTAAGACACGGACACACACCCTTGACTGGATTTGAGTTTGTCTTCTGTTGCTTAGTCACACTAATGCAGATCATTATGATTGCTTCTGTTGTTGAGCTTTGGCTTGGTCAAGGGTTGTGTTGAGCACATCATAGGCTCTGCCACTTTCTCCACATGGACTCACAAATTGGCTCTTAGGGTATATACTAGTTTCCATCTCAGAATGTGGTCGTTTCCTCTTATCTGTGGCCCTCTATGTATCTGTGTGGAGCTGTCTGGCTGCCACCCGGGACCCCACACCCCTGGGCCTTTGGAGGGCTCTGAGGACCCTGGGGGCCCTTGGGAGAGCACCCTGCTCTGTCAAGCTGGGCTTGCCCTCCCAGGGACTCATGACCTTGTTGGCTTGTGAGCCAGCCTGGCGAGTGACTTTGGAGAGACTTCATGCTTGGTTTCTAGAAAGAGCAAGGGCAGAATGGAGGCACGGAATAGAAATCGAAAGGGATTATGGGAAATTTACTCTTCCAGGGGCTACACACATCCTCCAGAGAACTGTAGCTGCCTGCTCAGGATTTAGGGCCTCAACCTTGAGATCTGGGGCTCTGTGGGTCCATTCATGAGAATAAATGACAGGCAAAACACCTAGTGAGGGGGGGTGGACAGAGAGAGTGGAAAAGTACAGCAAGAGACCTGGGGGAGCCCCTGAGCTGTCCTGGGGCTACAGGGAGACGCAGGAGGAAGGAGAAAAGGAACAGAAATCCTGACTTGGATTCTGCATTGAGGACAGGCTGGCCTCTTTGTCCCCTCTGCCTGTGAGCTCTGACCATTTGGACCACCGTAGACTTGAGAAATAGAAGAACGGATCAAAAACAAACCAGGAACTGATTAAAAGAGCAAACACCTCATCCAAGAAATGACTTCAGGATTTCTATGTCAAAGGTTGACACGAGGAAAAGAAAATCCACAAAGGCCCTTTTGATTGTGGTAAAATGCATGATATAAAGCTACCATTCTGACCAGGTATGTGTTGGTGGTATGAAGTACGGTCACAGTGTGACCATTCATCTCCATAACTCCTCCGTCCTGCTAATCCGAAACTCTGTCCATTAGACACCCCCTCAGTCCCGCCTCCCCAGTTCCTGGTAACCATCATTCTACTTGATTCTATGAATTTGACTATTCTTGGTACCTGTGTTAGTCAGCTTTTCATTGCTGGGAACAAAACACCCCACAAGAACAACTTAGAGGAGGAAAAGTTTATTTTAGCTCAGGGTTTTAGAGGTTCGACCCATGGTTGGCTGACTCCGCCGCTCTGGGCCTCAGGTAAAGCAGAACATCATGGTGGAAGGTGGTGGTGGAGGGAAGTTGTCAGTTCATGACAGCCAAAAGGCAGAGGAAGAAGAGAGGAAAGCATCACGGGTGAAACATAAACCCCATCGGGTGCGGTGGCACATGCTTGTAATCTCAGCAGCCTGGGAGGCTGAGACAGGAGGATCATGAGTTCAAAGCCAGCCTCAGCAAAAGCAAGGCGCTCAGCAATTCCTTGAGACTCTGTCTCTAAATAAAATACAAAATAGGGCTGGGGGGTGTGCCTCAGTGGTCGAGTGCCCCTGAGTTCAATCTCAGTACCCTGCCTCCCAAACAAACAAACAAGAAATATAAACCCAAAGGCTCACCCACAGTGAAGTACTTCCTCCGGTCACAGCCTGACTGCCTACAGTTACCGCACACTCCATTCAAATTATTAATCCATCAAATGGATTAATCCACAGATTAGGTCACGTTTTGTAACCTAATCATTTAGATTAGAACATTCCTGCATGTTCCTGCACCAACCTGGGAGCTTTTAGGTGACACCTCATATCCAACATAAGAAGATTCATATAGCACACCCTTTTGTGGACTGGTTTATTTCACTGAGCACAGTGTTTCCAAGATTCATTCATATTCCTGACTGAGTCAGAATCTCCCTCCCTTTTAGAGCTGGATAATATTCCATTTTGTAGACAGACCATACTTTATGTATTTATTCATCACTGATGAGTACTTGGGCAGTTTCCACCTTTTGGTTATTGTGAATAATGCTGCTATGCATGTGGGTGCACAAATATCTGTTCTTGTCTCTGATTTCACTTTTTTTTTGGGGGGGGGGTTATATCTAGAAGTGAAATTGCTGGATCCTATGGTAATTCTTTGTTTAATTTTTTGAGGAACCACCACACCATGCACAGAGTTAAGACAAACCCATTACCTTTCCAGAACTGATTAGGCACAAGTCAAGATCATCTAGGATTTGCTGTTCCTCGACAGCACTGAGTTTGAATATTTTAATTTAATGAGGGAGTCATTTACTCTTCTAAAGAGCTAGACTGGGTCTCATCTGGGTTTATCCCTTTCTTCGGCTTGGGTCCACCAGTCTGGATTGGTGAGAAAGTTGGAATAATGACCCCCAGCCTAAAGTCCACATGCCTATCCTGAAACCTATTACCTTACCTAGCAAAGAGAGTTTGCAGGTGTGATCAAGCAAAGAACCGTCAAATGTGAAGAGGATCCTGGATTTTCTACTGGGACCAATGTCATCACAAGAGTTTAGAGGTGGACAAGAGAAGGAGGGGACATTCAGAGGAAAGTATGATTATGGAGAAAGGCACAGAGAGATGGAACATGTTGAAGAGGGGACCATGAGCCAAGGGACTCATGGAAAGGGAGAGGGAATGGATTCTCCCCAGAGTCTCCATAAGAAATGTGATCCTGCTTATGCCCTGATTTTCACTCAGCAAGACCCATTTCAGCCTTCTGACCTCCAGAACTGAATATGATGAATGTGTGTTGTGTAAGCCATTATATTTGTGGTACTTGTTACAGCAGCGATGAGTAGCTGATACAATTGGGTACCATAGTGATATGGTTTAAATAGGATTTGTTCCCATGAAAACTCATACTGATGCTTGGTTCCTGATATAATTGTGTCAAGGAGGGGCAGGTGGATCCTTTAAGAGAAATTCGAAGTCATGAGAAACGTTTTCCTTGTTGGAATGGGTTAGCTTTTGTGGGATTTTGCTCCCTGCCTTTCCCTCTCCTGCAGGTGCACACTGCCCTTTCACCATGAAGCACTCACAAGAAGTCAAACAGAGGATGCCCCATGTTTTTGAACTTTCAGAACCATGAGCTAAACAAACTTTTTTTTTTTAAATAAATAACCAGGTCTCAGGTATTCTGTGATAGTGACAGAAAACAGACTAAGACATGTAGTGTCCTGGGTTCATAACTTGCACTCATTATTTCCCATCAGTCTGAAAAGGCACTGAGATCAGACACTGCTCACATTATATCCTTAGCCTTGTTCATGCCTCACCCTCAGCCTCTGTCAAGGGCTTTCTGGGAGAAGCTTAATGGATACTTGCTGAGGAATTCCAAATGTCTGGGTTATTCTGTGTGTCAGCACAGAAGGGACAAGAGGTGAGTCAGCTTGAGCATGGGCACCATGCTGCCCCCTAAATATCCACAGGTAATGAGTGAGGCTCTACTTTCAGATTGGGGACAGCAGCTCTGGGTGTGTGGTGTGGGGGAGGCTGGCCCCTCCCTGGAAACACACATCTGGTCTCCATAATTCTCAAAAACATGTTAGGAACACACCTCCTTCAATGACTGACCAGTTACTGATTTCGGTCATGATAAGTGGGCAATTTGTTTAACGTCTTTCAACCTCATTTCTTTGAAAAAAAATTTTATAAATGGGGATAATATTTCTTTACAGGGTAGTGATGACTTAAGTCAACTAATTTATGAGAAAGTACCTAGCACAAGGCCCTTAATCACAAGCCTGTGATAAATCATTTGAGGACGGAGTAAATGGAATAAACCACTTATGGTAAATTCAGGGTCAAGAATTCGCTCAGGTGTTATTTTCTCCCATTTTTACTCTTCCTAGAATATTTATTTGAGCCAATATTTGTACTTGCTGTGCATTAGGGCTCTCTGCTTCCTTCCTTTGTGGGAGTTGTGGGGAGACAGAGACAAAGAGAGAGAGGGGGTCAGCAGAGAGAGAACTTACTCAGTATTATGAGGCCCCCCAAGACAAGACCTTGATTCTGCGTTTCTTTGATAAGAGATACTTTCCTGTTTCAGAGGTTCGAGACTGTTCCCGGCCTCCGTTGAAAGGGCTGTTACCCTTACACAGAACAAAGCATTTTTGAAAAATTTAAAGAATGCCTTTGAATGAGTTTTTATTATAGTGTCAATGTCTTCCAGCATTTCTGGATAAAAGAAATTTGAATAGACTTACCCGATGGTAAAGGCGTTGTAAAAAAAACGTTAAGTGATGGGGAAAGGCATGCCAGTTGGGGAATAGTCAGGGATCCGTTTTCTTTTCCTTGCCCACCACAGAAAATAAACTCAGAATAAAATGCTCTCTATTTTTCCAATTAAAACCATTCTAATGTAAATATTTTAACTATTTTACATGTTGATAAAATAATTAGAGCATAAAATTTACCTTTCAATCTCTTTTCCTCTGGCATTAAGACCCCCACAGTGTTGTGTAACCATCACCGTGATCTGTTTCCAGAACTTTCTCATCTTCCCAGACTTTAATAACTTTCTAGTTTTCAAGATACAAGTTGCATCAGTGAACGTAGAACCCATATTTTCTTCTTGACTATGTTAAAAAACGTCATCATGTTCTGTATAAATAGCACATGCTTGTTTTAATGCATCTGTTTAGAAACAAAGGAAGAGGGATACAATATTTATGGAGTGCCTCCCAAGGCCCAGTGTGTCACCTATTTCACATACAATCTGTGAGGCAGGGGTGGTCAGCCTGTGCTACAGATGAGACACAGAAAAATCAAGACGCTCTGCAAAGCTCCTGCAGCCAGGAAGTGGCAGAGCTGAGACAGCCTGCCCTCAGTGACATCACGCCCTCAAGTTTTGATCACCATTAGCACAAGGAAGGAAGGAAGGGTGAAGGGAGGGAGGTCAGAGGGAGGGCTTGTGTTCCATCTGGACTTGAAAACTGTAGTTTTGCTACTTGCTGAAAATACATTTTCAAAAAGAGTATGGATTTCACTTTCTTGGGGATTCTCAAGGACTCTGTTGCTATTCTCCTGCGCAGGACATTCTTTGCCTGAAAGGACTTCTGACTAAGGCATTTCTGTGATTTGCGGTCACGTTAAAGCAGCCTATTTTCCCTGGTCTTGGTGACACAGTGGCAGTAGAGACACAGATGAGGAGGGACGGGGTACCGAGAGCTGGTGTCAACAGAGTGCTGCAGCCGGGAGGTGTCTGGGCTGGGCAGCTGCTCCTGGACACTCCTGTTTTGCTCTGAATGTTTTCAGAGCAGAGTGACTGGGGGCGGGAGGCTGAGGAGGACACAGATGGCTCTTCCAGACATGGAGGATGGCTGTGCTTTGTCACCCTCCTCAGAGACAGAGAGGAGACTCAGGCCTTGGGTTTGCTGCATTCTGGTGCAACCCCAGAGGCCCTAGGTAGAGTGATCCGGAGGTGTGATATCAGCTAGTCTTTGTCACCCTGTGTGTGACTCCTTGTGTGGTAATTACTTGCACTGCATCTCAAAGGACATGAAAACTCTGTCTTTGTGCCTACTTAGCAGATGAGGGACAGAGGACTTATGTCTCGTAGGTGGCAAGGTGGGATTTCCTTGAGGTCCGTCTGAACCCTAAGTCCATGCTGGTCTCCACCATGCTGTGCCAGCTATCCAGTGCTGGAGTCATGTGCCTGGGCATTGTATCTGTTCCACAAGTTACTATTCTGTGATCCCTGAGTCTCAGTTTCCTAAGACTTTGAAAAATTGAAAAAGCCCAGCGCAGTGGCACACACCTGTAATTTCAGCGGCTCAGGAGGCTTGAGGCAGGAGGATCATGAGTTCAAAGCCAGCATCAGCTACCTTGTTAGGCCCTAAGCAACTTACCAAAACGCTGTTTTTAAATTAAAAAAAATATATATATATATAAAGGGCTGGGGATATGGCTTAGTGCTTGAGCACCCCTGGGTTCAACCCCAAATACCAAAAAGAAAAAAAAAATTGAAGGTAAATTACTTGTTCCATGGATTACTATGAAGCTTAAATAAAAATACCCACCTGAAGGTGTTGGCCCTATGGTGGGCACTTGTTCTGGGTTGACTTCTCAGGTTGCTTTTGTCCCAGCAGAGGAGACAAATAGACAAGCAAGAACAGTGGGATATGGCTAGTGTCGTGCCATGGTCAAGGCCAGGTGAGGGTGCTCCAGGAGCCAAGGAGGGCTCATATATATATGATATATATATGTTATATATATATATGAATGACAGTGGAATGCATTACAATCCTTACTACACATATAGAGCACGATTTTTCATATCTCTGGTTGTATACAAATATGTCACACCAATTCGTGTCTTCATACGTGTACTTTGGATAATGATGTCCATCACTTTCCACCATCATGGCTAACCCCCTGCCCCCTCCCTTCTCCTTCCACTCCTCTGCCCTATCTAGAGTTCGTCCATTCCTCCCATGCTCCCCCTCCCTACCCCACTGTGAATCAGCCTCCTTATATCAAAGAAAACATTCTGCACTTGTTTTTTTGGAAATGGCTAACTTCACTGCCTCAAGGAGGGCTCTTGAACCCAGTCTGGACATCAGAGGAGGGCAGTTTCTTAGAAGAAGTGACATTTCCAAACTTATGGGGGAACAGAAGGACCATGGGGGAATACAGAAGCTAATGACTTTTTAAAAAAACTTGTTCTCTTTAGTTATACATGACAGTAGGATGTATTTTGACATATCATACATACATGGAGTATAACTTCCCATTCTTGTGGTTTCCCTGGTTGTAGATTGACACATGAACATAGGAAAGTTCTGTCTGATTCGTTCCACTGTCTTTCCTATTCCCATCTCCCCTCACTTCCCTTCATTCCTCATCAAGCTAATGACTTTTTGTCCTGTTCCAGTAAATACAAAAGCCAATGGGGAACATACAAAGTTAGAGGGGAAGCCACATGTTGGCTCCATTCAATGGTTTTGCCTCCGGAATAACTTTTAGCTGGGATGCTTCCTTTTGAGTTTGGGGGGTGATGATTGGTGGTGACTGAGAGCTGGGGCAGGAGAGCATAATGATGAGACCAGGGAGTCTCAATCAAAAAGCAGAGACTGAAGTCTTCTAGAGCAAGAATATACCCTTTATTTAGCTCTTTTCTTTAATATTTGACAAGAGGCAGAAGAAGATTCCAAAGCTTGACCTGGACTTCCAGGTTAAGTTGTCTAGGTTGTGGACTGCAGAAAGACCCCTAGTCTAGGGGAGAGTGAGGACTGAAATCCAGTATGTACCCACATGCCCAGGCCACGTACCTCTTTTCTTTGTCCAAAAGGACCATCTGCTTTCCTAGTTGTATGTCACCAACGCCTATTCTGCCCCCAAAGGCCACCATTTTCGAATATACAAAGGTGCCATCTATGCTGGTGGGACTTAGGGTCTGGCTTCATGACCAAGCACTGTCTCATTGGAACAAAGGCCAGCTACATGTTGGAAGGCTGCCCAAGAGACCTGGTTGCACAATTAGCTCCTGGCTGCGTGGCGATGCTCATCATAGTCCCATCTCATTAGCAAGTTGCTGTCTCCCTGTCAACTTGCTGGCTGGAACTTTTATATAGCTTTGGCTCATGCACCCAAAGTCAAAATCATATCTGGGTTTTTGTGGAGTCTAGAGAGTCATGGGGTCTTGAGTAATAAACAAAACTGTGTAATTGACTAAAAAATTTTAGTTATGAATATACCTATATCTCTAGGACAATGTTCTTTACAAATTTCCTTCCTATCATGTGATTAAACGTCGAATACTTCGTCAATCACCCTGAGTTTGGAGTGTCTTCTTCCCTAGATTTCACTTTGGGAGTAAGTGGATAGCTATGGGGCCGGTGTGGGTGTGCTCAGCCCAGAAGGTGCATGGGTGGTAGGGTCTAGTGCTCATCATCGGGGGAGGGAGAAGGGGGGACCCTGTTTGTACCAGGGCGCTGCACCCTGTCTTTCTAAGAGCAGAGGGAAACGATGCTGTGGGGGACAGTGCCTGCGTTACGAGGAGACCCAAGTGGACGTCCAGATGGCTGTGGAGGAGGGGACAGAAGGAGCTGGGGTGGAGTGCTTGGGAAGGAGATGGGATCCCCGGTCTGGTGTGGCTCTGGGGGAGGGAGATCCTGTTCACCAGCTCACTGGGATTGCTGGAGTGCCAATTGTCTGTCCTATGAAGACACTTGAACAATAACAACTTAATTAAATGTCACTGACTTGTAATCCCACTGGCGTGTGACAGAATCGCTTCAGGCTTTTCTCATGTCCGACCCTGGTCCTTACTGGGAGCCTCATGGCAGCTGAAGAGCCCTCCTTTCCTGTTGCAGCCTCTCCCCTCCCCCCAACCTCTTGTCCAGGATCATGAAGTCCCTTGCAGGCAGGTCCTCACTGCTGCTGGGAGTACCAGGGGCAGCGTGGCGCCAAGGCCCAGGTCTGGCTTGCCCTCCCTCCCCTTTGTGCCAGGGCTCTCCAGCTTGCTATGTCCTCTGGCCCTTGTGCCATCTTGTCACCAGGTTGTCATGCGATGCTGCAGCTGCCCTGGCAGCTCTCCAAATCCCCTGTGAAGCCAGGTGCAGCTTCTCTCTCCTCATGGCTGTATTGCAAATCTGGGGGGCTGGGCACTGGGACCCCAGCGTGTGCTTCCCATTCTTCCTCTGACCCCAGGAGTCCGCCCACCGCAGGATGCTGACATCATCACTTCCACCTTCCACCCAGACGAAATGGCACCGTGTCTTTTGCTGAGACTCAGTTTCCTTCAAAAGTTGTGCTTATTTTTAATAATTTATTTTTTATATTTATTATTCTTTTTTTAGTTGCAGTTGGACACAATACCTTTGTTTTATTTATTTATTTTTCGTGGTGCTGAGGATTGAACCCAGGGCCCCGTACGTGCTAAGCGAGGGCTCTACTGCTGAGCCACAACCCCAGCCCCTAATAATTTACTTTTGAGAACTCTTATCTAGGTACCCTTCTGAACTTTCTAAGACCAAGAACAGGTTCAACTAAGCTCCGTATTGGTGACTTCTTTCAGACTCCAAGATTCTGGAAATCAGAACATGACAGTAGACTACTGATGTCTAAGCCACACAACATCTACCAATGAAATCCAGTTACAAAAATAAACAAAACAAGGAGCAACTTCAGACCGACAGCCTTCAGGGTGTGACTGCTGTGGGGTGGGGACACGGACACAGGCAAGGAGTTTGCTCTCTTGAGAGGCAGCTGGGCAAATCCAATATATGGTAATAAAAAACTGTGACTTGGGACAAAGGCAGGGGTGACAGGTATCTTTCCCCTCCAAATAACTTTGCTAAATGACTCTTCTAAATGTCATGATATTTGCCTCCAGGCTGGAGAAAGAGTCCTTTTTCAGAGCTACAGAGAAGCAGGCCAGGTTGAGCTTTACCCCGATGTCCACGCAGGGGAGTTTTGGAGTTAGCCTGTCTCTCAATTCCTTTCATTTTGTGCCCCAAAATGAAGTGGGAAAAGGCAAAAATAAAAGGAGAAAAGAAGAGAAGAAGAGAAGTACTAACGACCACTACCCTGGTTCCTGTGAGGTTGTGGGTCATGAGTTTTATCTTTTACGGGCAACGCAGCACATTCTGAAAAGTGAACGCATGACCAAAGCAGAAGAACAGAGTCCCAGATGGCCACGACCTGGCCCTGGCCTGTCCTCCTGCATCAGGCCCATGTCCTGGATCCTCCTCTCTGCAGACCACCCCTTACAGGGCTGATTCTGGCCCCTGCTTCTCTGACTCTCCAACCTCTGCTCCCTCCGTGCAGCTTCTGTTCTGAGTTCTGATGCTGCTTGGGTTCTGACAACCTTCTCAGCCTAACTGGCCCTGTCCTCAGGGGACCCTCCACAGAGCTCCTGCTCACTGGATCGACCCCACACCCTCTGCACTCTCCCGTGGATTCGGAGCATGAGTCAAACTTGAAAAGAAAGGAGGACACAGGAGATCGTGAGAATAACAGTTGCTCAGGAGGATGACAGGGGCTTATTGCCGGGGGACAGGCTTAGAGTGGGTTTGGGAGCTCTGGGTCCTCTGTAGACTTTAATACATATTTGCCAATTCATCAAGTATTAAGAATCGCAGCTAAGAATTAAGAGGAAAGCTCTATTATATACTTTTATATACTTTCGTCTAAATTATGTTCATTGCCTAATGGTAGCAGAAACACAGTGTGTCCCAGAACTTCAAATTGAGACACCAGGATTGCAGGCCAGGGCAGCACAGCTGGGACTGCTTCCTGTTGCGGGCACCTCTGACATCCCAGTCACACTTCAAGATCCAGCTCCTAGGCTCCCAGCAATGATCAGAGCACTGTCCTTCTCCACCTGCAGTCAAAGTGCTCCATTGACATGGTGTCTCCATCATAAGTGATTTTTCTTTCTTTCCTTCTTCTCTTTTCCTAAATATAAGCCGGCTTTGACCAGGGATTATATATTATTTGTTTTCAGATTCTATGTGTTGTGCTTAATACAGCACTCAATGGGTCGGAGGTGCTGAATACATATTTATGGAGGGAAGTAGGCGAGGGAGGAGAAAGAGAAGGAGCCGGAACTTTCTGGTTGGTTCATCCAGGTGGGTCTGGCAGTGAGTGACCTTAGGTTTTTGTTGACGCGCACAGGGGAGTTCCTGCAAGGCACAGAACTCAGAAATTCAACATCATGATGGTCTTTTTTCCTTCTGTACCTTGCCCATGGATTAGTCTCACTGTTTGTCTACTCGTGTTGGTAGCTTGTTTTCTGCTTGGGTCAGCAAATTCTGCAAGGCCGCAACTAAAACCACAGGGTGCTTTTAACCAAACAACCAAGACAACAACAAGTAGAAAGAGTGTGGATTCAGTCATTGGGTACATTGGGACAGTTACTCAACTTCTCGAAGTGCCAGCTTCGTCTTCTGTAATGTGTATCTTTGTATTAGCCACCCATAGGCTGTTAAGTATTGAGATTAAGCATTAAGATGCAGGTGAAATACCTAGCACAATGCCAGACATAGAGAAAACACCTGAGTTATTGTTAGCCTTTAAAAATGTGTTTTAGCAGGGAGGGGTGGCACACACCTGTGATCCCAGCGACTCGGGAGGCTGAGGTGGGAGGATTGCAGGTTTGAAGTCAGCCTCGGCAACTTAACGGGGTCCTAAGCAACTTAGTGAAAACCTGTCTCAACAACAACAACAAAATGCTGGGGATGTGGCTCAGTGGTTAAGTGTCCCTGGGTTCAATCCCTGCTTACCCCACCAACAAAAAGAAAAGAAAGGAAAAAAATGTTTAAATGCTTTATTTCTATTATTTCTGTTCTGTCTGCTCAGATGTTGTCTTTCTGCGCGCTCACATTTTTAAAATCACTCGGGTCCATCTTTATGTGGAAACTTGGTGGCATCTATTCTCATTATTTTTATAATATTCTGTGGCCCCTCCTCTACCTCTTCTAGGCAAGAGAGAAAAGGAGAAAATTCACAATAAAATGATAAAGGCCTGGATATTTTCTCTTTCTATTCTTGTTTGGATTTCAGGAAAAAAAAATCACCTAGAGGAAGGAGTCATCATTTTTGGCCAAAGGAGTTGATGTATAAACTATTTTCCTAAGGAATGAAGAGACCAAGATACTGTATGAGTCAGCTTTCTGTCACTGTGATACACTGTGATAATCATGTTATAAAGAGAAAAGGTTTATTTTGGCTCATAGCTTTAGAGATTTTATTCCATGATCAATTTGGATCTGTGGTGGGACAGCACAAATGGAGTGGGGCATGTAGGAGAGCAAAATGACTCACCCATCAGCCAGGGAGCAGAGGGAAAGAGAACTGGCTGGGGTCTCACATTCACAATGATCTAAGGACCTCTCACTAAGCCCCACCTCTTAAAGGCTCCACCATCATTCTAGGAAGCAACACAGTCTGGGGGCCAAGACTTTGACATATGGGCTTTTGGGTGACACTATTCCAAACCACAGCACATGTTAAAGGAAAGCTGTGTTACAGAAAAAAAAAAAAATCAGGCTGTTACATTTGAATACAGCTGAAGGTTTCAGTTCCAAATTGAAAAACTGAAGATATATAATACTAGAGATAAAATAACTCATTCTTGACTCCTACAGGACCCCTACTTGCCTGATAAGCGACTGGGAAATTAGACAGGGGCACTGTTTTTGGCAACTGAGAAGAATCCAGCCAATTCAAATCTGAAATGAAACTGCTGAGATGGTAAACTGTCTCCCCTCTAACAAGTCCAGATTATAATCAGGATGCGGCCCTTTCCATTCTCTCACTAGCTATTTTGGGGTTTTGTTCTTTTTTTCTGAAGGCAGGCGTAATTGTTAAATTTGCAGATGTTACATTTAGTTCTTCACATCTTGGCTGTGTGTCTTTATTTGCAGGAAACAAGTTTAATTAAAAGACACACACATTTCAAAGGCCCTTTTTTTGGCCTGGTTGTAGTGTTTCTGTTTTGGGGGAAACTTGTCTTTCTGTTTTGGGATAAAATGTTACTATTACATATTTTGCAGAGTTATGGTCCATGCAGACAGCTCAGGGAACATGCCCCCTCCCAGGTCTGAGAAAGCTAGCTACCCTTAGGAACCGTTTCAGGACCTAGGAAGGAATGTGGGTTTATGAGAGAGGGCTGGGCTTCTATGATTATTTGCCCCTGATGTAAGAGGGCAGGAGAAGGAAACTAGGCAACCCAGTGCTCTATCTGCACAGGTGAGCATCCACCCTAATGCACTAATAACTCACTTTTATTGAATAAGATGCCCAGCACTGTACTAAGTGCTCTATATGCATTCTCGCATTTAATTCTCAGAGTTTCTCTATAAGGTTATTACAGTTGGAACTCAGAGATGAGGAAATGGAGGCTTAGAAAACATGTTACTTGCTCAGTGAGCAGCTGGGGAAGGATCATAACTCAAAAACTGGCCTGATTCTACATTTGTTCTCAATTTCTAGCATCTTTTCCCTTCACCTTCTTTGGACTCCCCGCTGCACATCCACTGAGGAAATGCGTGGCACCTCTAGCACTGACACTGATTCATCTGCAAGGGTGGAGCCTGTGACTTAGGCCAAGCCAATCAGGGAAGGGCCAAAGTGATTGGTTAGGAGTGGTCATGTGACCCAAGCTAGTCCAATCAGAAATGAAAGGCGGGGCTTCAGGAGAAAGCAGGGCTCTCATCTTCAGCCTTGAGGACAGAGTGCGTGTGAGGTTGGCAACTGCTGAGATGGCGTGGTTCCAGGAGAGACTGCCTGATGGTGTGAAGCCAATATTCCGGGAGGCCAGAGGCAGAAGGAAGATGGGCAGAGAAATGGAGGGGAAAGGCTAGCGATAGTGTGAACCTCCACAGCAAACCCTGGCAGCTACCTGGGTCTCCTCAGGGCTCAGAGGTCACAGGAGCAAACCAAGTCTCAGTACTTTTGACCCAGGTTGAGTTCTGAAATTTCCTTCAAAAATATTTTAAAAATGCTTTATAGACAGGGATTGAAATTTCCCTCAAAATATAAAGCAGGGCTGGTAGGTGTCAGAGTGACTGGAGCTGGTTGATTTCCACAAGAGTTCTTAGGTTCTGGGGACATCAATTAATTCTGGACCAAACTCTACTCCCCTTTCACAAGTCTATTGTGAACAAATCTTTGTAGGTTTTGATGGTGATTTTTGAAACAGCAGCAAACTCTGTGAGAAGAGAAGTAAATTTAGGGTATTGGATAGATTGGACCATTTTACCACCCCCTGGACCACCACCCAGAGGTCTGGCTTGAGCTTGGCTTGTGGTACTCACTCCTCCTGAATCCTGGGGTGCCTATTCCAAGGCCCATGACAGGACATTAAGAAAAAGCATATTTGGGGATAGAGAAACATTTTCTTTTTCTCTCAAGTCACATCCTTAGTAAAACTGCTGGTGCAGTCACTCAGCCATGCCAAGGGTCAGCTCCATGTATGGAAATCACTATTTAATCCAAACCAACAGTATCTGAATCGCCCCCATCCCCAATGTCAAATTAAAGGAGAAGTGCAAAGGATAGGGAGCAGCTGAGTTCTGCGTGTGCCTTTGGAATCTTGTAACAGCTGTCCTGTGTTGTTGGGATATGTGAGTACACAGAATCTCCTCGGGCCCTTTGCTAGTTGTAGGACTGTTTACTGAGAAGAGAGCAGGGCAAATATCTCCAGCTGAAGGGAATGGTGAAGGGTCAGAAATTGTTTGCTTTTCTTGTGTATGACAGCACCATTCCCTGGATTTGTGTCCAGAGGTTTGCTCCTGAGCCTGGTGCAGTCATAAATGTCTTATCTGAAGGATTACAGACCAGATGGGGAAGCTGCTATCATTTTCTCTCTCAGTTACCCAGAAAAGCTCAGATGCTGGTTTGGCAACCAGGAGCTTACGGCTGGCCATTCCAGGTGGTTTAATTATTTCCATGTAGGAATTAATAACAATAAGCCTTTTTTGAACTATGGGATTTTTCCTCTTTTAATCTCTAACATAGTGGCACTTTTGTGATATAAAAGATGATTAGATGGGCTGGGGATGTGGCTCAAGCGGTAACACACTCACCTGGCATGCGCGGGGCGCTGGGTTCGATCCTCAGCACCACATAAAAATAAAATAAAGATTTTGTGTCCATCAAAAACTGAAAAATAAATATTAAAAAATTCTCTCTTTCTCTCTCTCTCTCTCAAAAAAAAAAAAAAAAGATGATTAGATGACAAAGTCAGCCCACCCATCCTACTGAAGACCAGTGGCAGGAGCAAGAGGGCCAGACACTGGACCCAGGGACAATGGAAGGAGAGGAGCGGGGAGGAGGGACTGTTGAAGGGACTGCAGAGCCTACCATGCCATCTGTACTCCAGGAGATGAGAAGTTGGGCTTCGGAGCTGGCTCTGGAAATAAGATGGGCAACTTGCTCATTTATTGAGGAGTTGAAGATGCAGATGAATTTGTTCACTGCTGGTCATGTGGCTTCTTAATATTTCAGGAACTGCCTCTTGGAGACAAGGGCAGTACCTGTTTTTGTTCTCAGTGTGCTCTAGGAGCACAGTGCCTTATATGCTAGGTGTTGAGCCCTGTTTCCTTAAATAAATGAATGAATGTAGGAATGAGTGACATCATGTGCTGAGATCAGGTATAATCATGCTCTGGGGGATGCTCTAGTTTGGATCTCGAATGTCCTGAGAGGCCTGTGTTGAAGGCTTGACTCCCTGGGGTGGCACTACTGTCAAGTGGGAGAGCCGTTAGCAGGTGGGGTCTAGTGGAAGGTCTTTAGGAAATTTGGGGTGTGTCCTTAAAGAGGACTGTGGGACCCTGATCCCTCTTCTTCCTCTTTGCTCCCTGGCTTATATGGTGAGTGGATTTGCTCTACCGCATGCTCCCACCATGATGTGCTGGCTGGCCACAGGTTAAAGCAGCAGGGGCCAAATGATTGTGGACAGAACTTTCAAAACTGTGAGCCAAAGTAACCCTTTTCTCTTCATAGGTCAATTTTCCCTGGTATTTATTATGGTGACGGAAAGCTGGCTGACACAGAGGATGAAGGGGAAACGAGCGTTTTGTGAGGTTCTCTAGTTGTAGATGGAGCATCATGCTTCTGAATTTCTTAGAGGGACTTATGCTGTGCCAGCAGGTGACACCTGACTGTATCTGGAGAAAATGACTTTTTAATGACAGTATTGTTCTACAATGTTTTGAAAAATTCATGCTGAAGACTTGTGAGCTAGTTTTCTTTATTCTGGGTAACGGTGAGGAAAAGCTCTTAAGGAATTCAAAAGAAGGTGAGTCTGAGTTACTAATTAGGGAAGAAATGACCCTAAAGACTGCCTAGTGACTACTGAGAGGCTCCCCGGAAGCACATAATTTCCAGGGCTTCATTCCATCTGTGCAGTGTGGGGACATCTGATCCTGGGGCTCAACTTAGCCGCTGCACTGCTCAGGAAGTTCTTCAGAGTCTCTCTGTTATCAACTGGTTCTTCTTACAAAGCAGGTTGAGTCTGGGGACCTTGGAGTCCCCATGAGAATGAGCTTACTGTGCTTTTGCCTGCAGGCCACAGTCAGGAGGCAATGACAGTGACATTGGCACAAGCCACTGTGGAGTGGTTTTCATTATATAGTTTCAGCAAAACCTGGTATTCTCCCTGCAAGAGATACAGGGAGAATTATTAGGCAGGGGACACACACTATAGTCAATCATTCAGCAGCCAGCCTTCTTGATCTGTGGTTTCAACATCCACAGCTTCAACCAACTGCAGACTGAAAATGTTTGAAAAAGGTTGCATCTGTACTGAACAGCTACAGACTTTTATCATGGTCATTATTCCCTAAACAATACAGTATAAAAACTATTTATGTAAAAAAATGTATATATTGGTACCAGGGATTGAATCTAGGGGCACTTTACCACTGAGCCACATCCCCAGTCCTTTTTTTTTTTATATTTTATGTAGAGACAGGATCTCACTAAGTAACTTGGGCCTTAAGTTGCTCAGTCTGGGTTTGAAGTTGCATCCTCCTGCCTCAACCTCCTAAATTGCTGGGTTTATAGACATGCATCACCACATCCTGCCTATTTATACAACATTTATATTATATTAAATATTGTATTAGGTATTCTAAGTAATCTAGAGATGATTTAAAATATGCAGATGATGTGCATAGGTCGTATGCAAATCCTACACCATTTTATCTAAGGGACTTGAGCATCTGTGGATTTGGGCATTTGAGGGGATCCTGGAACAAACCCCCCAGATGGACTGTATTTATTGAGCATCTCTTATGTATAAGGCCTGGTTCCAGACACTGGGGATGAAGTAGAAGAAGACAAACCAACTCCTTGCCCTGTGGGGCTCTGTCTTTCTGGGAGAGATGAACGAGCCACACATGAGGGACCATGGAGAGCTTGCTAAATACTGATGCTAAGGAGAACAGGGCAGGAAGGAGTGGGTGGGAGAGCTGGGGAGGGTGGGAATAATGTTAGTTTGCAGTTTTCAAAATGTTTTTATGAGTGCATCATCATTATGCAAAATAGCAGGCTTCATTTTGACATAATCATACATGCATGGATATAATTTGCTCTATGTCAGTCCCCAGTCCTTTCTGTTTCTCTCCCCTCCTTCCTCCCCGTTTCCCTTTCTATACTCTACTGGTCTTCCTTGTATTTATTTATTGTTTTTTGAATTTTTAAAATTCACTGTGGAATATTCATATACATACACAGCAGAATTTGGTAAATTTCACTCCACATTCCATCCCATCCCACTTCCTTCCACCTCTGTCCCCTTCCTCTACTCCACTGATTTCCCTTCTATGTTCAACCTGCCTTTCCCCCTTTATTTTGTTCTAGCTTCTGCACATGAGAGAAAGCACTTGCCCCTTGACTTTCTGAGTCTGGCTTATTTCATTTAGCATGATGTTTTCCAGTTCCACCCACTTACGAGAAAATGCTATAATTTAATTCTTTATGGCTGAGTAAAACTCTATGGTGTGTCTATACCAAATTTTCTTTATCCATTCATCTGTTGAAGGACACCTAGGTTGGTTCCATAACTTGGCTATTGTGAATTGAGCTGCTATAAATATTGATGTGCCAGCATCCTTATAGTATGCTGATTTTAGTTCTTTTGGATAAATATCAAGGAGTGGGATATCTGGGTCATATGGTAGTTCCATTTCTCCTCTTTTGAGAAATCTCCATACTGCTTTCCAAAGTGGTTGTTCTAGTATGCAGTCCCACCAACAAAGTATGAATGCACCTTTACCCCTGTATCCTCAACTGGTTTGCAATTTTGAGGACAGTGGTCAAGAGAAGGACCTTTAGGCAAAGACCTGAAGAAGGTGCAGGGGGGCGCCATGGTGCTCTGTGGCTGATGGCTCAGTGTTTGAGGAAGCCAGTGGGGCTGCCAGGACAGAAAGGAGAGGAGGGGAGAGTGGGAGCCCACAGGAATCCAGAACCTTAGGACCTCACAGGTCAGGGTGGGGATGTTGGCTTCCAGTCTAAAAGGGACTCAAGTTATGACTGTTTTCCCCAGAAGAGGGATTGCATTTGATTTATGTGTGAATAGAATTTCTCTGGCTGCCATGTTGAAAAGAGGCTGTAGGGGGAAAGGGTGAAGCCTTATGATGAGGTAGGAGAAGACTGCAGTCATCCAGGTGAGAGGTGAGCATGACTTGGTGGATAGGGAGAAGGGGCTTGGGTTGGGATAGATTTGGAAAGAAGAGCCAATGTGATTGCTGAGGAAACCCAAGTGAGTGAGAGGCAAGAGATGGATTAAAGCCTTCTGGCCTGGGCAATTGGGAGGATAAAGTATCATTTTTGAAATGGAGGAAATCCCTGTGGGGGCACAGCATAGAACTAAAATGCTCCATCATGAAGAAGGGTGCCATCTTTCAGGATTCTTTTCTAGCAACAGTACTCCAGAGAGGGCTCCCTTCATTTGCAGGTGGCATATCACCACTTAGAAGAGGCCATGAGAGCCATGCTATATGAGGAATTGTGGGAATATCCCAGGGGTTGACATGCTTCTGTCTTGTTCTCTGCACACTGTGGTAGCATGTCTGTAGACTCACCAGTCTGGAGAAGAAAACTCAGAATGGTGAGAGGTAATGGCAAGCAGAACAGAAAAGTCAAGAGAGAAGGATGCGTAAGAAATGCCTGGCACATCTTTGAACTGCCTGTCACCCAAAGGAGGGAAGGAGTTTAATCTGTATCAAGCCAGAGGGAAGGAATAAATCAGACCATTGGATAGAAGTTGCAAGATCGGCAGCTTTTGGTAGCAGAGGGCAACTTTCTAGCAATTAGCAAAGGCTCAGGTGGAAATTGCATTTGAGAGAAGAAGGCTATGCTCTGGGTGGTTCTTTGGATGTGAGGACTGATTAGGTGATTCATCTTGAGGATTCTGTGATTCTTCAGGTCAAATGTCAAGCAACTCTGATATTAGAAGCAGTGTTAGGAATTTCACCAAAGCAGTGTAAAAGTTGGAGAATGAATTATGAGTAAAGGCCAGTTGAAATTTATCTGATGGTGTTTCTTCACCACCACCACCACCATCACCATCACCACCATCACCACCATAATCATCATCATCGTTATTCTCTACTTCTCTTTTAACTCTCCAAGTGCAGGTAAGCCCACAATCTATAAAATTGTTGAAAACCAAATGAGTTTTTTCATTATTGCTTTATGAGTTGAAAAGAAAATGGAGTATTTGGAGGAAGGTGCTCTAGATGATGCATTACAAGACACACATACTCTGGTAATAGTCTTTAGGCAACTGTGACAATCTGGGGACAGGTGGACAGACGGCTGCAGTCTTTGTGCTCTTGAGGAGGACACTGGATTTGTGAGTTAGGAATGTGTATTTGCTTCCTTGGTAATACATGGTTCAGACTGTACCTATACTTTGTTGTCCATATGCTTTGGGAAGCCAAAGGATCTCTAAATTCTAATTAAGAAGACAGAAGGCATAAACAGATATAATATTGCATGCAAGACTTCAATTTAGGCTAAATAATTGGGTGTGCTAGATGGAAAATAAGCTATTTGGGATGGTCTGGAATGTTTCCAACACAGGATAAATGTTGAGGTGATAGACATGCCAATTTTATGACTGTACCTTGTATACAAACATTGAAATATCACAGTATATGTTATAAATATGTATAATTAGTACATGTCAACTAAAAATAGTATTTGTCTATTTCTCTACCTAAAAAATAAATGAAGAGTAATACCAAGGCACTTAATATTGAGCCGCATTTTTGACCGAGCAGGGACTGCCATTGTCCCAGGCATGAGCCTCAGAAGGGGAGGGGGCCCAGGCCCAGGCCCAGGCCCAGGAGACCTGACCATGGCTTTGGCCTCACATCAGGCCATGCCTCCTTTAGCACTGCTCTGGGTTAAGGAAGGAAGGTACTGCTTTTCTTCTAAGCATAGCAAATGACTGCAATAGGTTTGGTCCCTGAGTCACAGTGGTTCGACTTAGGATGAATTGAGAGTGATATGCATCCAGTAGAAAAGATACTTTGAATTTTGAATTTAGATCTTTTCTCAAGATAGTGATATGCAGTATGATCCTCTCTTGATCCTGGGCACCAAAAGAGAACTGAGGCTTCTTCCCATTAGCCACACAATCCCAAGCGATAGCAACCAACAGTCTACAATGTACTTGTGGCTAAGCTAGGATGCTTGGTAGGTTAGGTGCATTACTTGCATTTTTGATTTAATGTTATTTTCAACTTACAGTAGGTTTACCAGGATATAGCCCCCTTGTAAATCAAGGAACACCTGAAAAGCTTTTTACATCTCTGGTGAGTTTTCTTTCAGAAGGGTTCTATGACTTTAAAAAGGCCTTTTCTATTTCACAGCGATTGCTAAGGGCAGCTAGTTAAAGAAAAAGCCAATTATGCAAAATGAAAATCAATGGTTAGCAACTTTTATGTTGGTTTCCTGTGGGGTATCAGAAGGAAAATGAGACCAAAAAAATTCAAATAGCAAAGATTTAAGGAGAGAAAAAAAAAAAGCTATCTGGAAGATTTTGGGCCCTGGATCCTAGAAGTGAAGAGAGGATGAGTTTTCCTTTCTTGAAAAATTTCTAAATTATACTGAAAGGCCTGAGGAGAAAACTCTGCAGATTCCAGGAGAGAAAGCTGGGGTTTCCACCCCAGCTGTGAGAACAAGAGCAGTAGGAACCCAAGATGGCCTCTCCAGATGCTGCTGTGGGACAGAAACCCAGAGGCTGGGCAGAAAGGAAGCAAACCCAGAAATGAAGCTAAGTGGAGGAGATTCCTTATGGATGAGTCTCGTCTCTTGTGGCTCTTTCAGGTTTGGGATGGCTGGTAAAATGAAGTTCAAAACAAAACAAAGAAATTAAATGATTACATTTCCACAATTGTTTTTGTGCTCTTCCATAAGATTCTTGAAGGAGTAGCATATTGAAAATATATTGCTTAAGCCAGAGCGGCTCGAATTCAGACATTTCATAAATCATTTTATTCAGAGTTTTAACTTTTATGGAATAAATATAAAATTCTAGTGTTAGTTGTGAGTCTTGCCACTGAAGGTCCAGGACATGAGCACTTTATTTAGTTAGCCTGCTATGTATGGTTCGAATGTTCCCACCGAAACCTGGGTTGAATTTAATCCCCAGTAAACAGGTGGGATCAGGTGGGACCAAGACATGATTAGCTTGTGAGGGGTATACCCTCATAAATGGATTAATCCATTCTTAATGGATGGATGGGTAGTCTGTAGAGTGGGTCTGTTATAAAAAGCAGTTTATCTCTGTCTTTTCTGTGTAGTATGTGATGCTCTGGGCTACACTGGGACCCTGCAGAGAGTCCCCACCAGCAAGAAGGACCTTACCAGATGCAGCCTCTTCTTAGAGACCTCTCAGTCTCCATGGTCGGAATAAACCTTTAGTCTTTATGAATTACCCAGTCTGTGGCATTCAGTTATAGCAACAGAAAATGAACTAAGACACAGCCCATGGATAATAGTTATAAGGGGGACATTTAAGCCTTTGTGGTTTTATGCATCTTCCTTTCTCTGAACTGCCAGCCTGTGCATGGTGCCTCCCCCACACCCCAATCAGTGTAGCCATATGGAGCCCCATAGACCTTGGCAATCCTGTGCACAAGACTCCAGCATCCTTCTCAGTGGGGTTTGTGCCTGGAAAATCCCTAAAGTTTCAATGACACATCAAATGAACATCCAAAAGGGCAAAGCCATGCATTGAACACTTCTAAGTGTCCACTATAGAGTAACAGCTTTATTGAGAAAGGGTCTTCTTAGTGATGGCCTATGGAAAAGTCTCAAACTGTTTAATTCCTTGCTTTTCCTCCTCCTCCTCCTCCTTTCTCCCCGCTCTTCTTCTACTTCTGTCTCCATCTTCACGAAATGTTCAATACAATAATCAAGTAACAACGTAAGACAGAAAACTCAGACTTACCTCAGGAACATCAAAACTAGAATTATCAACAGGACCCGCATAGTAAACTTGCTCTGAAAAATAGACACAGCACAGGTAACATTATTCAACCCCTCGACACGAGAATGATCTGCTCCATCGTTAGTGGTCACACAGATGTGGACCGTGGTAGGTGCGACAATCAGGGCAGCCATCGACGTAAGCATTTTAAGTTTCTGATCCAAACCCTGCTCTTGATTTAGTTATTCATTTAGGCACCAACTATTTGTCAAGTGCCTACCATATGGGAGACCCTGGGGATCCAGTGATGGTCTCTGACCTCAACGTTGCTTATATTCTAATGAGGAGGCTGACATTGCAGAAATAACTGAACAAGATGATATCCATACTATTAAAAGTGTTGAAAAGCAATATGCAGGTGATGTGAAAGGCGGGGTGAAGAGGCCCCTGGAGTGGGCTGTGAGGGGTTCCAGACTGAGACCATCTCCTGTCTTTCTGTTTGGCCTGTGATAGTCATTTTTTTCTTTGGACTCAGATTTTGTTTTGTTGTTTTTGAACTGAGGATTGAATCCAAGGGTGCTTAACCACGGAGCCACCACCCCAGCCTGTTTTTATATTTTATTTAGAGACAGGTTCTCACTAAGTTGCTTAGGGCCTTGCTAAGTTGCTGAGCCTGACTTTGAACTTGCGATCCTCCTGCCTCTGGAGTCTTTGGGATTCAAGGTTTGCGCCACCACACTGGGCAGACTCAGTTTTCTTGTTTTAAGACTGGACTGATAATGTGAATAAAAGGGACCACTTCATCGGGTTAGGAGGAATTAAAATCCTTGGTACATATTTGCAAGAACTAGGAACTGGGAGATTCTGTGTTTGATAGGCTGTGACTGGTCAAGGAAGCCATCTCTAGGGAGGTGACACTTGAGCTATGGGCCTTCCCACTTGGGCCTCCAGCTCAGTGTCAGAGCCCTTGCCTAGCGTATGTGAGGCCCTACGTTTGATCCCCAGCACCAAAAAGCAAGACAACAAACAAAAGAAACCAAGAGGAGGCTAATAACCAACTTACAGAGCTGGGAGAAGAGAATTTTAGGGCAATAGAATAAGGATAAAGGTCCTGATGTGGGAAATTGGGAGACAGATTTGCTGGAGCACAGTGAGCAAGAGGGACCATGTTGAAAAGACCCTGGAAAACCAGAGGGAGACAGATATTTCAGCATGTTGAGGATGCAGAAGGAAGTTTGGATTTCACTCCAGAGGCAGTGGGAAAGGTATTAAAAAGTCAAATGAAAACACTCTCTTTGTGTTTTGCTGTATGGAGAACGGAGGGGAGAGGCAGAAAGGGCAGGCCCCTTCGTGGCCAAGAGGAGGGAAAGGTTGCGAAGGGTGGAGGTGCAGGTGGTGGAGGCCAGGAAACACTAGAGAATCGTGGCCACACTCGGAGACAGGAGTCACTGATAAGTGGACAGGGAGGGTGAGGGTCGGGGGGACTTGGGGCTGGTGGGGGTGCCATTTATCGATATGGGGGAACCTGGGGAGGAAAAGCCATGTGTGTGTGTGTACGTGTGTGTGTGTGTGTAATGGTCAATAAAGGGTCCTTGAAAGCAGTTGGATGTATGTATCAGGAGTTTGGGGAAGTGGTAGGAATGGAACTACGGATCCTGGAGTCATTTACGTGTAGTGGGGATAAAGCCATGGGACAGGATAAGACCCTAGCTCCAGGGAACAAGATCAACAGGCAGAGAAGGGGAGAGGCTAGAAGCACTCCAGAAGCCCTTCGACTCTCAGAGGTTGAGTGTAGAAGTTGATCAAAGAGACCAAGGGACCCGCGATGGAACGGAAGGTCATCAAAGAAGCCAGAAGGTGAGTGTTTTTCAAACAGGAGGTGAGACCAACTGTGTTGGATGCCACCGCTCAGAGTTTGAGTGAAGTGAGGACAGAATTGTGCACTGGCTTTGGCAACCTGGACATCATTTGGTGACATTGACAAAAGCACTGAAGAGGGGGAGATGGAATGCCCAGGTGGGGTGGGTTTAGAGAGGGATGGCGGTGAGGGAGTTGGAGTTTTGCAGTGCAGGAAAGCAGGGGGAAATGAGTGCTCTCAGGGAGGATGTGTGGTGGGGTGCCTGGTTCCTTATTCATGACATGTGCAGTGGCGGCACCACACTCCTCTTGTGAAGGGAAGAATTGTGTCAAAAGAAGAAGACTGAACACACAGAAGAGAGGGAATGAATGGAGGAGTGAGGGTTTAAGAAGGCGGAAAAGGAAGGATTTGCTTTTGAGAGAAGCACAAAAGTACTCCCACAGTATAGGAGGGAAAGGGAGCAGAATGGGGCATAGGTAGATTTATGGGCTAGTCACTAGGCCACGGGCAGGCGGGGCTCCTGTCTGATTCCTTTCATTCCCTATGAAGGTCATGTGCAGACAGATAGGGGAAAGTGGAGGGTGGGGTCTGTGGTGTGTTGAGGAGCAAAAGAGGGGGTTTATACTATTCATTATGGACAGTGGGGAAGAAAATGGCTTGAGGCAGTGTCAGTGTTGTTGAGTGCCTTTTTTTTTTTTTAAGTCTGTGGCCATGAATTCAGATACCCCTGTCATCCCAGATGTATATTTTTCTCAGAAACAATCAACAACTCTGCTGTAGTTGATGGTTGTATTGTAGTTTGACCAATCAATAACGTGAAGAGACAGCCTATAGAATGGGAAACAATCTTTACCACATGCACATCAGATAGAGCACTAATCTCCAGGATGTATAAAGAACCCCCAAAACTTCACACACACACACACACAAAAAAAAAAAAAAAATCCAGTCAATCAATGGGCTAAGGAACTGGGCAGACACTTCACAGAAGAAGATATATAATAGACCAACTAATATATGACAAAGTGTTCAACATCTCTAGCAATTAAAGAAATGCAAATCAAAACTAAGATTTCATCTCACTCCAGTCAGAATGGCAGCTATTAAGAGTACAAACAACAATTAGTGTTGGCGAGAATGTGGGGAAAAAGGTACACTCATACATTGCTGGTGGGACCACAAATTGGTGCAACCACTCTGGAAAGCAGTATGGAGATACCTCAGAAAACTTGGAATGGAACCTCCATTGGACCCAACTATCCCACTCCTTGGTCTATACCCAAAGGACTTAAAAATCAGCACACTATAATGATGCAACCACGTCAATGTCTATAGGAGCTCAATTCACGACAGCTAAACTGTGGAACCAACCTAGATGCCCTTCAATAGATAAATAGATAAATAGTATATATACACAATAGAATATTATTCAACCCTAAAGAAGAATGAAATTGTGGCATTTGCAGGTAAATGGATGGAGTTGGAGAATATCATGCTAAGTGAAATAAGCAAATCCCCAAAAAACAAAGGCCAAATGTTTTCTCTGATATGTGGATGCTGATCCATAATGGGTGGGTGACAAGGGAAGAATGGAGAAACTTTGGATTAGGCAGAGAGGAGTAGGCCATAGGGGTGAGAAAGATGGAGTAATGAGACAGACATTATTACTCTATGTACATGTATTATTAATGCATGAATGGTGTGACTGTATCGTATATAACCAGAGAAATGAAAAGTCGTGCTCCATTTGTGTACCAAAAAAAAAAAAAATTAAAAAATGTTGTAGTTTGGCTTGATGACAGTGATAGAGAGAGTCAAGTCTATTGGGGACAGATGCAAAGGAAAGATTAAAATAATAGACCACGGAATCTCAGGAGAGTAGGAAAGGTAATGAAGGCAGGAGGAGGCACTTAATAGTAAAAACAGAGTGGTTGGATGGCATCTCCATTATTGCAATAAGGTCCCAGGACTGGCGAGCTGGAAGGGTACAACGAAACTAGGAGGCAGAGTCCTGCACTGAGAGTTTGGAAGTGGAACATTTTTGCAGACTATGACAACACCCAGGGTTGGCATGAGAGATGATGGTTGAGACAGAAGTTGGAAATGGTTATTGGAGGTAAGGAGGTGAAGAAATGGCAACATCACAGTGCTGGGTGGTCACATCCATGTCAATATTGAAATCAGCAGGAAGGACAAGACCTTGCCCGTGTCCTCAAAGGATTACTGCCTCCTCTGTGATTTGCCGGCTGTATGAACTTAGCATATTATAATGGCTCATTGCACAGACTCTGGGTTCATACTACAAGTTGGGCAGGTAGGTTATCACAACGTCCCCTCCGAGGGTGCTTGTGAGCATCACATGAGTTAATGCATGTGACTTTCATAACAGCACCTGGCACAGTGAGCCCTCAGGAAACGCTTGCTATGAACATGTTTGCTTATTCGTGGACACCACTGAACATCCATCCAACATAGGTCGGGACTGTGCAGGGTGCTAGGAGAACAGTAGACAAGAACAGGATGGGAGCCGTTTAAACCACTGGCCACCAGGATTGTTCCCAGGGCTTTTCCCTCTGTCAGACTAGGATTCTGGCCTGCTGCTCTGCAGTGTCTGACACTCAGCAGGTGCAGTGTATGGTCATCAAATGAGGCTATTGATGAGTAGAGCCAGAATTGGGACATGGGTCTGACACTCAACTTCCTTCTCGCTCCCTCTGCTGTGACTCCCTATCTGTTGGAAGAATCAGGGCCTGAGAGGGGCTGGCACATGAGGGATAGACTCAGGAATGAGTCATTCAGGGCACCCAAGTCTGGTGATGATAGTGGGGGACAGGTGAGGGCGTAAATAAGCACTTATTGAGTTATTAATGATGTTAGGATCTAAACTCTTTTCATGACAGAGTGACTTCCTGCCTGTCACCCTGGCTTTCACAGCTGCTTAGTAAATACTTGGAAACAGATCAAACTGTCCCTGTTCCAAAGGCCTTTGGACCAGGGGCATCATGGCTGGTACATCATGACATAAATTGAATGGTATTGGGGACATGAGGGCAAGTACCCCTTTAAAAATGCCTCTGAAGGGCAACCTGAGACCTCAACTTCTAACAAACCTGTTCCCTAGAATGGATTTTGGCTTCTGTTAAATGCCCATGTCCTCAACATACCTTCCTCCCCTTGGCCAATTCCTGGTACCTTGCAAGTGTAGCATACAGCATGCGTGGTGGGTGTCAGACAGTCCTATTTCACTGCTCCACGTGTCCAGATCTAGTCATTTTTAAAAGAAAACTTCTACAGTTATGTGTTGCTAAATAATGGAGGAACATTCTGAGAAGCATATAGTTTGCTGATTTCATTGGTGGATGAATATCACAGTGTACTACACAAACAAGACATCCATGACACCACTAGGTCACATCATCTTGTAGATCACGGTTGTAGGTGCAGTCCATCAATGACTGAAATGTCATTATGTGACACATGGCTGTATTTGGTTCTGGATATAAGCAAGACTTTTCTTGGAAACTGCTGTCAAAGTTCCAGATCCTATCCGTAAGGACCTTCCAGTGTAATTGGGGAAGATGAAGTAACATGTTACACAAAAAGTTAATTGTATGAAGAGTCATCCAGATATAAGGGCATTGTACCTATGTGCACAAGGTCTGGAGGGGCTGCCTATTAGGATCCATTTGTAATGTTGGTGCTTTGCATAACCTGAGTGCACACACAAGTGCCCCTAGCTGGTGGGCAATATAGTGGCCCAGTTCAGCTAGCAGCACATTAATTCTTTTAAGAAATTATCTTCTTCCTAATGGATATGGTGGTCCCTGCCAGGACCATCAGAGCTGAGGGACAAAGAGACCCCTGCCCAATCTGCTCTGGTGAGAGATCATTTTATTTCCACTCACCACTCACCAGAGCTGCTCCTGTCTGGTTGGCTTCCTGCTTACTTACAGATACTGTGACTCCTAGGTATACTTGCAAGAATTTCTCCTGTGTTTTAGTTGAATGGGCCTCTGTGGTCCTCAATCTGAGGGTATGACTTCTATGGTCATGAGCCATTCGAAATCACTCCTGCTGGTCATCAGGGCTGGGGACACAGGGTGGCTCCAGAGCAGAGTCCAGAATGAGGATGGGGTGTGCTAGTCCTGGACTGGTCTGGCTGGATTCCCTTGGGCTCCTTTTATGCTCACCTTCTGCTCTTTTGTCTGCTCTTTGGTGACACAGTGCAAGCAACTTGACCTAGGGTAGCAGACAGAAGGTTCAAGATCCAGCTCTCCTACTCAGTAGCCAAGTAAGGTGGGTAATTTGCTGAATCATCTGTACTCAGCTTCTGCATTTGCAAAATACAAATAGGAATGACTCCCTGGAGGGCATGAAGACCTCTGGAGACCAGGTATGTAACCTCTGAGCAGAATGCCCCCCTGAGGGTAGGAACACCCTACCTCAGTTATTAGTTGAATTATTATTAATTCACTTGGTGGGTGCTGAAACACACAGGGAGGCCAGGTTTTGGAATTTCCTGGTCCAACCAGCGTGCACAACAGTTAAGTTCTTATCTTCTGTTTTGAAAACTGTTTGAGTAGGGCTCTTTGAAGAACACCATTTGAATGGTATCTCAGGTTGGGCACTGCTCATTTAATGCCCCAGGATTTGCTAATTTGTGCTCTTCACTATTAACAGGTCCTTCACTGGGGTGAGAGATTTTTATTAAATTGGTCTCCACTGGAGCTTTTTGGAGACCCATGAAGTTCCTGAGAAGAGTTGCAAGTAGCTCATGAACTGCTTTTTTTTTTTCTTAAACCTGATGAAACAATACCTAAAATTAAGTCTTCACTCCTTCCTTTCTCAGATCCTCTCTGATTCTGAGATTCCTTTAATTAACATTCTCACACTCCAGTACTATAAAAAGGTCCCCAGTGTATTTGCACCCATTTCTTCCTTTCCTTCATTTGAAATCTCTTATCAGTTTTTAATGTGCAAGAAATTCAACCCCCTGGTTTTGAACACATGGAAGCACTTCTGAAAAATCAGCTTTTTTTTTTCTTTTGGAAATAGGAAGTTGATTTGTATATTTTATTTTCTTTCATTTCCTTTCATTATTATTGTGTTCATCATTTGTGTGTATGTGTGTGTGTGTGTATGTGTGTGTGTGTGCACAGAATCTGCCCTTGCACATGCTGGACGTATTCTCTACCACTGAACTGCATCCCCAGCCTTGAACATTAATTTTTAAATTTTGGAAATAAAAGGCCCCAGTGCAGAGGCTGGTGTGGAAGGGATTGCTGAGTGCATCAGCTCTGCAGGCAGCCTTCTCCCCACTCCCAGCTCTTCCTAGGACCTTACTGGAATGTCCTCCAGTCTTGCACATTTATTATAAAGATGCCACCAGTATGCAAGCATTATTAGGAGATTAACAATGTAAAAATCCATAGAGTAACAATGTATGATGCCCTGTCATTTAGTCTATCCAGAACAAATATATATATATGGAACCCAGGGCCTTGCGCATTGCTAAGCACATGCTCTACCACTGACCTTTGACCCCCAAACTCTCATTTATTTATTTACTCAGCATTTTGGACTTTTTCCCTACCACCCAGTAGAGTAAGGGTGATGGACAGGGAGGCCATCTCTACCAGCCACTTGCTAAATTGAGTGATGGATGTACTTGAGGCACACAGCAGGGCTAACAAACACATTCATTCCCTCATTTACTATACATTTAAAAATGTGTGTGTGTGTGTGTGTGTGTGTGTGAGAGAGAGAGAGAGAGAGAGAGAGAGAGAGAGAGAGAGAGAAAACATTTGGGATCTACTCTGTCAACTAATTTCAAGCAAACAATGCAATATCATTAACTATAGTTACTATGCTGTACATTAGACCCCCAAACTGATCTTATAGTGGAAAACAAACATCTTCCCCTTTTCCTTTACTCCTTCATTCCTAGAAAAGCCTTCTACCTTGAGTTGACAAATTTGGGGATTTTTTTTTTTTTTTTAAGATTCCACATGTGAGTGAATTCCTGCAGTATTTTTCTTTCCATGTCTGACTCACGTCACTTAGCATTCTGTCCTCCATGTTCATTCAAGTTGTTGCAGTGACATGGGTGGTAGTATTCCACTGAGCATATAGACTGTATTGAGTTTATCCATTCATCTGTTGAGGCTCCCACATCGTGAGTGTAGTGATAATTTTTGGAGGAAAAGGAACTGTCGCACACTGTTGGTGGGGATGTAAATTAGTACAACTATCATGGAGGACAGAATCCATGTGCCTCAAAAAATAATCCAGCCATCCCACTTCTGGGTCTATTTGTCAAAGGACAAGAAATCCCATCTGGAAGAGATGCCTGCACTGGGGAGTTCTGTTGAGCTGGGAGGACACAGCCATGTCCTGCAGGAGCACAGTGGGAGCGAGCTCTGGCCACAGGGTGGTGATGGGATGAAGAGGGAAGTAGGAGAATGTTCCAGGCTGGCCAAGTGCATCATCTTTGGAGTGGGAGGGAGGGAATGTATTGCTTCATTTTAATGAGCTCTAAATATCATCCTTTTCCTCTCCCTGCCTCTGGGTATTTCCTGAGTCTGAAATCTGAGCGATGGCACAGGCCCAGCATAGTTATCCTGCTCCTCCCTGAGCTGCACCTCTGTTCTCTGAGTCTTGGACATTCCAGGGCCTGGTGTTTCCTGTCTCCTGATGATGCAGAGCTTGTTAGTTCAGGTACCTATTTAAGAAAATGATGAACTTGCCTGGGGCCGGCTTACAAGAGTGCCTTCTGTGGATGAGGCTGTCAATAGGTCAAGCAGGTCCCAAAGACTGGAGGCTTCCTCAAGGATTCCGTGGATTCTGGGCCATGTGGGCAGGTAGCTCCAGGCTTAACTCAAGTTCACTCGTAATTTTTCTTTTTTCTTTTTTTTTAGTGTCTTGATTTGGCAGCTTTGTGAGCTTTCAGGCCTCTTTCTTTCTTTCTTTCTTTTCTTTTCTTTTTGGTTTTGATTTGGGTCTCATGCAATTCTGGACCATTTTGTCCCACCTGGAAAAGTCCCCCCATCCCCAAATCTCACTGGGGCATAACTGGATGCAGTTATGCCTTTTCTCAGCAGAGATCCTGCAGACCCTCCCTATATGGTTTCACAGAGAGTGCCTCGTGAGGGGAGAGCAGAAATCCAAGCCAGGTCCTCTTTGCAACCCAGGACTGGGCTGGGTCCCACAGGCAGGTGGTTTTGGTGTCCTGGGCCACAGATCCTCAGGGAAAATCCCTTCAGTATATATCTGTGGCTTGGTGGGAGGCAGGGGGTATCCTCTGATGTTACTTCAGGTCAAAGGCCTGTTTATCTCTGCATCTACCTCTGTTCAGAACTGCCGTGGAGAGCAAGCTGGAAGTGTAGGGAGATTAACTCCTGCAGGAAGTTCTTGACGTAGGTGCCTTCTGACCCTGAGAAGGACAATTCTGAGGTTCCCACTGCAATGCCCCAAGGGTCCCAGTGGTATGGAGCCTGAGCTTCCCACATTGGTGCAGCCCTCCTGGCTTTCCCTCCTGCTCCCCCTCATTCCTGCTTCCTGGCATCATGTCCCAAGACATGGCCCATCTCCAAGGCCTTGTTTCCATCTTTGCTTGGCGAGGAACGATGTTGAGAGCCACAGCCAGGTCAGGATGGCGCCTGGCATTTTGCCGGAAGGAGTGGTTGAGAAGTAACGCCAGCGAGCCATTAAGATGATGATAATTGAGTTGGGTTGTGTATAATTATTAAGATAATGACTGATTGCTGTAACCGGATGATGCTGAATTGAGGCAAGCTGTGTATTCAGTTGTGTATGTAAACCTCTGCTGTCCAGCAATAAGGCGGCTCCTGCTACCTCGGGTGCCCGCTACTTTTGAGTTCTCGCGGAGTTCCCGTTGGTTCTTGCGGAGTTTCCGTGGAGTTCTGGAGAGTTCCCGTGGGGTTCTGGCAATAAAGTAGTTCCCGTTTTGAACCTACAAGTGGCTCGTGACCTCCCGGTTATTGTGTGCCCAGCCAGACTGTGGCAGAACCCAAATGAAGAACACTTCCTGGAGGAAGCTGCCTGTTACGGTTAGAATATGGAATGTCTGTCTTCACCAAAACTAATGTTGGGGCCTGGTCACCAGTATCATGGTTTAAGAGTTAGTGGGACTTTTAAGAGGTATTGGGGACGCAGGGTTACAGCGCTGCAGTTTCTGCCAGCCGCGCAAGCACCGTATTCAGGGCTGAATTCTGGGTTCGAGACGGGGGAAGGAAGCGGTCCATCTCGGTTCTCCACACCGGTCAGACCACAGAGGAGGCCAGCAGCCACCATGTTGGTAAACTGACGTCACCTTCCCTGTTTTCGACTGACCGCAGCTCATTCAGCCATAGATCAGGTAATTTCAGGCTGCAATTCGCCTGCGGCTTGCAGACAGATTGCTAGGGTTCAGCGCCTGGGTGCTTCTTAGAACCTGAGCTTATCGGAGCGAACACCGAGCGCGGGGCGGCCGAGTTCCGACTCCCGGAACCGTCCCGCGGAGCCTGCGGAGGCTGCTTCTTGGACCCTGCTCCTATCAGAGCATACAACAAGCACTAAGCAGCCGAATTCCGGCTCCCGGAACTGAGCCCGCGGGGACTGCTTCTTGGAGCTTACACTTATAGGAGCTTACACCGAGCACGGAGCGGCCGAGTTCCGGCTCCCGGAACTTCCCTGGCCCGGGGCTAGGAGCCCGCGGAAACTGCTTCTCGGTCCGGGTCCTGCTGAGGGCCGGTCAGGACTCACCCGTTGCTTTGGTTGCCCGGCAAGGGGAACGAAATGCTGCCATTCGCATAGGATACCAACATGGCAGAGATCTGATGTCAGCAGAAAGCGGCGGAGGAGAGAACTTCATCAATACCAGCGGTGACATAAGCAGTTGGTCTCCTGGTAGGGGGGGTGAGGCACAGTCACCTGAGTCTCCTCAATTTGTCGTTGAGCCAGAGGGGAGAAGCCGGGCCGCCGCCAGCGCCCGGAGCAGGCCCAGCGGCTCGCCAGCGTGGTGACCGCGTGACCCCAATTGGAGAGGGGGCGGAGCGGAGCCGCCACTCGCACCCGCAAGGTGGGCAGACCCGCGACCCAGTGGTACATGGGCGTGGTAGGAGGGGCAGGGCAGAGCCGCCGTTCGCGCTTGCAAGGTAAACAGACCTGTGACAGCCGGGCGGGTCAGGCCCAGTGGCCTGCCAGTGTGGTACACATGTCACCCCAACTGGAGTAGGGGCAGAGCAGATCCTTCTCCCACGCCCGGATCAGGCCCTGCCGGTGTGGTGGTCACGTGACCCCAATTGGAGTGGGGGCGGAGCGGAACCGCCACCCGTGCCCGCAGGGTGAGCAGACCAGTGATCAAACTGCAGATCAGACCCAGGGGTCCGCAGGCGTGGTAGGAGGGGCAGGGCAGATCCGCTGCCCGCGCCTCCAAGGTAGGCAGACCTACAACAGACCGGCGGATCAGGCCCAGGAGCCTGCCGGCGTGGTACAAACACCACCCTAATTGGAGTAGTGGCAGAGCAGAGTCGCCGCCCGTGCCAGGAACAGGCCCAGCGTCCTGCAGGCGGGGTAGTCACGACACCCCAATTGGAGTAGGGGCAGAGCAGAGCCTCCACCCGTGCCCGAAAGGTGGGCAGATCTGCGACCGACCAGCGGGACAGGCCCAGTGGCCTGCCGGTACGACAGACACGTCACCCCATTTGGAGTAGGGGCAGAGTAGAGCCGCCGCCCGCGCCTGCAGGGTAGGCAAACCTGCAACCGACCGGCGGATCAGGCCCGGTGGCCTGCCGGCGTGGTACACTCGTCACCCCAATTGGAGTAGGGGCAGAACAGAGCCGCCGCCAGCGCCCAGAACAGGCCCAGTGACCTGCCGGCGTGGTAGCCACGACACCCCAATTGGAATAAGGAGAGAGCAGAGCCGCCGCCCGCACCTGCAGGAAAGATACGCAAGCAGTATGAAAAGACAAGGAAAGAAAGGACCACAAGCAATGCAGGTCAACGCAACTTTAGAAGAGGTAACAGCTGCAGCAGATGGAATGTCAGATAAAGAATTCAGGATATACATGCTTCAGATGATCTGGAGTATCAAGGAAGACATTAAACAGCAAAATCAGACAATGAAAGATCACTTCGACAATGAATTACGCAAACAAATCCAGGAAGCAAAGGATCAACTATACAGGGAGATAGAGGTTATAAAAAACAAACAAACAGAAATCCTAGAAATGCAGGAAGCAATAAACCAACTTAAAAACTCAATGGAGAATACTACCAGCAGAGTAGAACACTTAGAAGATAGAACATCAGACAATGAAGACAAAGTATTTCAACTGGAAAAGAACATAGACAGCTCAGCAAGACTGTTAAGAAACCATGAGCAGAACATCCAAGAAATATGGGATAACATTAAGAGACCAAACTTAAGAGTCATTGGGATACAGGAAGGTACAGAGCTCCAAACCAAAGGAATGAGCAATCTATTCAATGAAATAATACGAGAAAACTTCCCAGACTTGAAGAATGAGACAGAATCCCAAATCCTAGAAGCCTACAGGACGCCGAATGTGCAAAATCATAAGAGATCCACACCTAGACACATTATAATGAAGATGCCCAACATACAGAATAAGGAGAGAATTTTAAAAGCTACAAGAGAAAGGAAGCAGATTACATTTAGGGGTAAGCCAATCAGGATAACAGCTGATCTTTCAACACAGACTCTGAAAGCTAGAAGATCCTGGAATAACATATTTCAAACACTGAAAGAAAATGGGTTCCAACCAAGAATTGTGTATCCAGCGAAATTAAGCTTCAGGATGGAAGATGAAATTAAAACCTTCCACGATAAACAAAAGTTAAAAGAATTTGCAGCTAGAAAACCATCTCTTCAAAACATCCTCGGCAAAACATTACAGGAAGAGGAAATGGAAAATAACAATGAAAACCAACAGTGGGAGGTAGGACAGTAAAGGGGGGGGAAATAATCAAAGAGGAAAACAAACCATGTTTAGTAACAGAAATAAACAAATATGGCTGGAAGAACAACCCATATCTCAATAATAACCCTAAATGTTAATGGCTTAAACTCACCAATTAAGAGACACAGGCTAGTAGAATGGATCACAAAACAAGACCCAACAATATGCTGCCTACAGGAGACGCATTTGATAGGAAAAGACATACATAGGCTGAAGGTGAAAGGTTGGGAAAAATCATATCACTCATATGGACTTCGGAAACAAGCAGGAGTGTCCATACTCATATCAAATAAAATAGATTTCAAGCCAAAGTTAATCAAAAGGGATAAAGAGGGACACTACATACTGCTTAAGGGAACCATACACCAACAAGACATAACAATCATAAATATTTATGCCCCAAACAATGGTGCAGCTATGTTCGTCAAACAAACTCTTCTCAAGTTCAAGAGTCTAATAGACCACCATACCATAATCATGGGAGACTTCAACACACCTCTCTCGCCACTGGACAGATCTTCCAAACAAAAGTTGAATAAGGAAACTATAGAACTCAATAACACTATTAATAACCTAGACCTAATTGACATATATAGAGTATACCACCCAACATCAAGCAGTTACACTTTTTTCTCAGCAGCACATGGATCCTTCTCAAAAATAGATCATATATTATGTCACAGGGCAACTCTTAGACAATATAAAGGAGTAGAGATAATACCATGCATCTTATCTGATCATAATGGAATGAAACTGAAAATCAACGATAAAAGAAGGAAGGAAAAAGCATACATCACTTGGAGAATGAACAATAGGTTACTGAATGATCAATGGGTTATAGAAGACATCAAGGAGGAAATTAAAAAATTCTTAGAGATAAATGAAAACACAGACACAACATATCGGAATCTATGGGACACATTGAAAGCAGTTCTAAGAGGAAAATTCATTGCTTGGAGTTCATTCCTTAAAAAAAGAAAAAACCAACAAATAAATGATCTCATACTTCATCTCAAAATCCTAGAAAAAGAAGAGCAAAACAACAGCAAAAGAAGTAGAAGGCAAGAAATAATTAAAATCAGAGCTGAAATTAATGAAATCGAAACAAAAGAAACAATTGAAAAAATTGACAAAACTAAAAGTTGGTTCTTTGAAAAAATAAACAAAATCGACAGACCCTTAGCCATGCTAGCGAAGAGAAGAAGAGAGAGAACTCAAATTACTAGCATACGGGATGAAAAAGGCAATATCACAACAGACACTTCAGAAATACAGAAGATAATCAAAAACTATTTTGAATCCTTATACTCCAATAAATTAGAAGATAGTGAAGGCATAGATAAATTTCTTAAGTCATATGATCTGCCCAGATTGAGTCAGGAGGATATAGACAACCTAAACAGACCAATATCAATTGAGGAAATAGAAGAAACCATCAAAAGACTACCAACTAAGAAAAGCCCAGGACCGGATGGGTATACAGCAGAATTTTACAAAACCTTTAAAGAAGAACTAATACCAATACTTTTCAAGCTACTTCAGGAAATAGAAAAGGAGGGAGAACTTCCAAATTCATTCTATGAGGCCAACATCACCCTGATACCTAAACCAGACAAAGACACTTCAAAGAAAGAAAACTACAGACCAATATCTCTAATGAACCTAGATGCAAAAATCCTCAATAAAATTCTGGCGAATCGGATACAAAAACATATCAAAAAAATTGTGCACCATGATCAAGTAGGATTCATCCCTGGGATGCAAGGCTGGTTCAATATACGGAAATCAATAAATGTTATTCACCACATCAATAGACTTAAAAATAAGAACCATATGATCATCTCGATAGATGCGGAAAAAGCATTCGACAAAGTACAGCATCCCTTTATGTTCAAAACTCTAGAAAAACTAGGGATAACAGGAACATACCTCAATATTGTAAAAGCAATCTATGCTAAGCCTCAGGCTAGCATCATTCTGAATGGAGAAAAACTGAAGGCATTCCCTCTAAAATCTGGAACAAGACAGGGATGCCCTCTCTCTCCACTTCTGTTCAACATAGTTCTCGAAACACTGGCCAGAGCAATTAGACAGACGAAAGAAATTAAAGGCATCAAAATAGGAAAAGAAGAACTTAAATTATCACTATTTGCAGATGATATGATTCTATACCTAGCAGACCCAAAAGGCTCTACAAAGAAACTATTAGAGCTAATAAATGAATTCAGCAAAGTGGCAGGATATAAAATCAACACGCATAAATCAAAGGCATTCCTGTATATCAGCGACAAATCCTCTGAAATGGAAATGAGGACAACCACTCCATTCACAATATCTTCAAAAAAAATAAAATACTTGGGAATCAACCTAACAAAAGAGGTGAAAGACTTATACAATGAAAACTACAGAACCCTAAAGAGAGAAATAGAAGAAGATCTTAGAAGATGGAAAAATATACCCTGTTCATGGATAGGCAGAACTAACATCATCAAAATGGCGATATTACCAAAAGTTCTCTATAGGTTTAATGCAATGCCAATCAAAATCCCAACGGCATTTCTTGTAGAAATAGAGAAAGCAATCATGAAATTCATATGGAAAAATAAAAGACCCAGAATAGCAAAAACAATGCTAAGCAGGAAGTGTGAATCAGGCGGTATAGCGATACCAGACTTCAAACTATACTACAGAGCAATAGTAACAAAAACAGCATGGTACTGGTACCAAAACAGGCGGGTGGACCAATGGTACAGAATAGAGGACACAGAAACCAATCCACAAAACTACAACTATCTTATATTTGATAAAGGGGCTAAAAGCATGCAATGGAGGAAGGATAGCATCTTCAACAAATGGTGCTGGGAAAACTGGAAATCCATATGCAACAAAATGAAACTGAATCCCTTTCTCTCGCCATGCACAAAAGTGAATTCAAAATGGATCAAGGAGCTTGATATCAAATCAGAGACGCGCCGTCTGATAGAAGAAAAAGTTGGCTACGATCTACAGTCGGTGGGGTCGGGCTCCAAATTCCTCAATAGGACACCCATAGCACAAAAGTTAATAACTAGAATCAACAAATGGGACTTACTCAAACTAAAAAGTTTTTTCTCAGCAAAAGAAACAATAAGAGAGGTAAATAGGGAGCCTACACCCTGGGAACAAATCTTTACTCCTCACACTTCAGATAGAGCCCTAATATCCAGAGTATACAAAGAACTCAAAAAATTAGACAATAAGAGAACAAACAACCCAATCAACAAATGGGCCAAGGACCTGAACAGACACTTCTCAGAGGAGGACATACAGTCAATCAACAAGTACATGAAAAAATGCTCAACATCTCTAGCTGTCAGAGAAATGCAAATCAAAACCACCCTAAGATACCATCTCACTCCAGTAAGATTGGCAGCCATTAGGAAGTCAAACAACAACAAGTGCTGGCGAGGATGTGGGGAAAAGGGTACACTTTTGTACCCTTTGATATGTCAAGAAATTTGTAATGTTTTGAACAACCCACAATAAAAAATTTAAAAAAAAAAAGAGGTATTGGATCCTGAAGCATCCGTCCTCATGAAGAAATTAGTGCCATTTCATGGGAGTGAGTCCTTGCTCTTTAGGAACTTGATTAGTTATCATGAAAGTGGCTTTTGCCTTTTGTCTCCTGTCTCTGTATGCACCTTCTTGCCCTTTCCCTTCCCCTTTCTGCCAGGTTATAAAGCAGCATGAAGCCCTCACCAGATGAACCACCCAGCCTTGGATTTCCCAGCATCCAGAACTGTTAGCTAAAATAAACTGTTTCTTTTTCATAAATTATCTACTGTCAGGTATTCACTTATAATAATAGAAAACAAACTAAGATAGTACCTCTTTTCCTAATGTATACCAAGGCTATGTATGAGCTAATGGTGGCCCAAGAAACTTAGCTGCTAAAACATTTGGACTTTTTCTGGATAATTGGCTACCTAGTCTAGAAACTACACAGAATGCCACGGAACCTGTTCCTTCCCTGACGTTTGTGCTGAAATTCAGGAAGGAAGTTTTCATGCCCTGTATTGTCCCTGTGAGTTATGTGAAACTCACACTATGGGGAAATACAGAGGTTGAATGGGGGAGGGGGCGATGGTAAAGATGTGAAGTTGTGCACAGAAGAACAGGAATAGGGGCAGAAGAGGAGGCCAGAAAGTTTAAGAAAATAGGAATTAGAGGAAGGGGGAGAGGCAAGTCAGTCTCTCTGAGTGTCTTTTTCTTTCTTTTTTTTTTTGAAGAGATGAAAATATTTATTAGGATGATTTGATTATTACACATTGTATGCATGTATTGCATTACCACAGTGTAACCCAAAAAGATGAACAAATATTATGTCTCAATAGAAATAATTTAAAAATATAATTACATTTACCATTTCAAAAGATGATAGTAGTATTTGTGTAAAGTGAACCTGCTAGTGACTTGAACAAATAAACAAAACATCAAATTATGCAAATAAGTATAAAATCTTACAATGTAAAACTCAACAATTTTTAGCAAAATATATGTGTATAGGAACTATAGTTTTGGGTACAGAATAGAGTGAACATAATTTTAAGATTCTTAGAAATGCGTTTCTAGAGAATTTCATGCCATCTTTTAGTTTTTAATTTTAATTTGTTATATATGACAACAGAATGCATTACAATTCATGTTATACATATAGAGTACAATTTTTCATGTCTCTGGTTGTACACAAAGTAGAGTCACACCATTCATGTCTTCATACATGTACTTAGGGTAATGATGACCATCACATTCTACCATCTTTCCTACCCCTATTCCCCCTCCCTTTCCCTCCCTCCCCTTTTCCCTCTTTGCCCTATCTAGAGTTCATTTAACCCCCACAGCTCCCCCTCAGCATCCTTAAATCAGAGAAATCATTTGGAGTTTGGTTTTTTGGGGATTGGCTAATTTCACTTAGCATTATATTCTCCAGCTCCATCCATTTACCTGTAAATGCCATGATTTTATAATCTTTAAATGCTGAATAATATACCATTGTATATATATATACCACATTTTCTTTATCCATTCATCTACTGAAGGGCATCTAGGTTTGTTCCACAGTTTAGCTATTGTGAATTGTGCTGCTATAAATATTGATGTGGCTGTGTCCCTGTAGTGTGCTGTATTTAAGTCCTTTGGGTATAGACCAAGGAGTGGGATAGCTGGGTCAAATGGTGGTTCCATTCCCAGTTTTCCAAGGATTCTCCATACTGCTTTCCAGATTGGCTGCACCAATTTGCAGTCCCACCAGCAGTGTATGAGTGTGCCTCTTCCCCCACATCCTCGCCAACACTTATTGTTGTTTGTCTTCATAATAGCTGCCATTCTGACTGGACTGAGATGATATCAGAGTAGTTTTGATTTGCATTTCTCTAATTGCTAGAGATGATGAACATTTTTTTCATATATTTGTTGATTGATTGTTTATCTTCTGAGAAGTGTATATTCTGCTGGCCCATTTATTGATTGGGTTATTTATTTTTTTGGTGTTAAGATTTTTGAGTTCTTTATAAATTCTAGAGATTAGTGCTGTATCTGACGTGTGTGTGGTAAGAATTTGTTCCCAATTAGTAGGCTCTCTATTCACCTCACTGATTGTTCCTTTTGCTGAGAAGAAGCTTTTAGGTTTGAATCCATCCCATTTATTGATTCTTGATATTAATTCTTGTGCTATCGGAGTCTTATTAAGGAAGTTGGGGCCTAATCCAACATGATGGAGATTTGGACCTACTTTTTCTTCTAATAGACACAGTGTCTCTGGTTTAATTCCAAGGTCCTTGATCTACATGGTGAGAAACAGGAGTTTAATTTCATTTTGTTGCATATGGATTTCTAATTTTCCCAGCACCATCTGTTGAAGAGGCTATCTTTTATCCAATGTATGTTTTGGGTGCCTTTTTCAAATATAAGATAACTGTATGTGGGTTAGTCTCTGTGTCCTCTATTTTGTACCATTGGTCTACAAGTCAATTTTGGTGGCAATACCATTCTATTTTCATTACTATTGCTCTGTAGTACAGTTTAAAGTCTGGTATAGTGATGCCACCTGCTTCACTCTTCTTGCTAAGGATTGCTTTAGTTATTCTGGGTCTCTTATTTTTCCCTTGTAATTGGAATGAGTCCAGTTTTTCATTCTTTTAGACGGAATTTTACTGTCATTAAGTAGTGGCCCATTGTGATATAACTTACAATGGATAAACTGAACTCCAACAAACTGGATTTGAAAACTTTTCGATTCCTTGGCATGTGTGTTGGGAAGTTAATTCCTGTTGCTACTGGGAGCTCAGTAATAAGAAAGTGTTCAATTTTACACCCAAATATTTCTTGTATTCAGCATTTTGTTTGGCTCCTTTGGCTGGGTGTAGGGTCATTGTGTTTTGGGTATACTTGCTGGGATCCTTTTTGGGATCCCAAATACACTTTAAGGCACAAAACTATAATGAGAGTTTGGGTTACCTTTCCTCTACATGAATTATGGTAGCTCGGCCTGAGCCATTGCTACTTTGATATCTTTCTCTGTGCATTCGGCAGGGCTCGTGAGATCTTCTTGATGGCATTTCACTACCTAGAGACATTTAATGGTATTGACAACTTGAAAACATGCACTGCAAACTTGTAATGGATTTTCTATAAAATTATCAAGTGAGAATCTTCCCAGAGTTGGTTCCTTTATGCTTCTACACTTTTCCCTCTCCAGTGATTCAGAGATGTGTTCATTGCCTGTGCTCGTTTCTCCCCCTATTAATAAGCTGGTTTTCCACCAGGAATGGTTCTAACTCATGGGTCATGTCATTGACTTCTAGCCAAATACTTTCTCTTCTGGGTGAGGGACACAGCAGGTGGAAGCTTTCCGGAATCTGGGAAAAAGTGACAATAATGACCCAGCAAGGTAAGTCTTTGATTCAACTCTGATGTGAATCAGTGGTACGATCTCCTATCCTAAAAGCTCATATCTTGCCTCAGGCACATGAGCAAGTGCATTATCTCCAAAGTTCTCAGAGTTGTTTGACTTCTGTGAGGGCATTTTAGTGGAAAACATGCAGTTTGTGGTTTCCTTGGGTTATGTACAGTTATTTGGCCTCTTCACATGGCATGCAGAAGTCAGCTAAGGGGTGCTGGTTTTCTGGTGGGAGTTATGCACACTATTAAATGGTCCCCCAAAGAAGTCCACATCCTTATCCCCAGAAGCTGTGACTGTGTCAACTTACATGGCAGCAGGGACTTTGTAGATATAATTAAATTAAGGATTTTGAGAGCGAGAGATTATCCAGGGTTACCTACAGAGGGCCCTTCAGAATCACAACACAAACATAATCTAGGAATTGAGCAGAAAAGAAAGTATTGGGGTTTGGGTTGGGCCAGGGAGTAAAATTTCCAATATAGACTCCAATTAATGAGTTCAGGGTAGACTGTTAAAAGTAATTTAGAACAGTATGAAACTATTACGTCAGATCTGTCCAATAGAACATTCCACAAGGATGGAAATGTACTGTGTCCACCTCATCAGTTATGGTAGCCACTAGCCACGTGTGGCTAGTAAGAGCTTGAAATACAGATAGTGTGATAGATGAGCTAATTTTAAATTTAACTTAAATATAAATTATTTAAACAGCCACCTGTGACTTGTGGCTATCATCCTGAATGAAGCATCCTGGGTCAACACTAACAGATACAATGTGAGCCACAGATATAATTTTTAAATTTTCTATATGTATAGTTTCTATATATATAGTTATATTTAAAAAGGCAAAGAAGACTAGTAATATTAATTTGATGATGCATTTTGTTTAATTGAATTACTAAGTAGCTACCATTTCAGCATGGAACTAATATAAGGATTAATGAGATATTTATGTTTTTTCATACTTTCCTTTTTGATACAAGTCTTCAAAATCTAGTGTTTGTTCTACACGTAGAGCACAGTTCACTTTGGATCATGTGCCCCAAGTGCTCAACCCCCGCAGGTGGCCAGCCCCTACTGCACTGAACACTGCCAATCATTAAGTCACAGATGAGGGGCTTTGGAGGGAGAGAAGGTGAAATGACTTGTTTTCAATTTCCTTCTTCCTGCAAGACCTGTTTATTTTTGTTGCCTGCGTTTCCTCTGAGATACATAACTTCAGGCAGTAAGTGAAAATTCAAGGTTGTTGTTCTTTCCTCCTACCAACCTATTTCTGCCAACAAACACTTTATATGACATTCAAAATACAATTTGTAAATTGGTGGGCTGATTGGACTCTCAGTCATGGAGATGAAGAAGATGGTGATAGGAGGAAAGAGAAGAGGAGGATTTGACTTGATCTGCAGAAACCAGCGGTGAGCCTAAGGAAAGAATAACATGATTGGGCTCGCTAAATAAGCTTGGCAGAGGACCACATTTCTCAGACAGGGGGGCTCTGAAGGTCCATGCATACCAGAGCTCTTGGGATGTTTAGTTTGTTAAGATGCAAATACCAGGAACTGCAAGGTCAGATTGTGGGACCTTGTATGTGGGAGCTATGAGTTGTCTCTCTTAATTAGCTTCCTAAATGATGATTGCATGAAAGCATATGAGTCCCTGGGTTTGATTTCTGGAATTTCATAACAAGCTAAAAACTTGTAAAGAAGCTGGAATTAGAAAATTAAAATTGCTTCTGGGCTGAGGTCAACATTACTCTTAATAAGCTAGACTCAACAACAGAACAACAAAGGACAATTTCAAGCTCATTTATAAATGCACTTGACTGAGAATGGAGGAAAAGCACCCAGAACTATTGGATTCCTTAAGAGCCCCTATATTTCCTTTCATTCTGTTTAGCTCTGAGAAAGAGTCTTCTTTTACTTGGTCATTGCTGGTGTCCTCTCTAGGGTGGTCATTATGTCTGGGTCTGGCTTTTGCTGTTCAAGAGTTGGAGTTTTCTGCTGATTCAATAAGCAAATCATTGTTTTTGTTGATTCTCCATGAATTTGCAACAGCAGTGGTTTTGCCTGGTAATCAGAAGCAGGAAATGTGCAGCCGCTTGATGTCTGCAGAAAAGGAATAAAACATGAAGACAAGAAAGGGCTGAAGGGGAGGAGATGCTGCTTCACATTTGCAATTCCAGGAGGAATGCAAAAGGGACTGTCTCCCCAGAGGTGCAAGAAAGCCAGGAAGACTTCACATTGTGGACCACAGGGGAATATGCAGGATTGGACCAAAGTCCTCTTTCTGGTACTCTCCAGGATAAAGTTCTTCAATGTCTAAGCCTCAAAGTCTCCACTGCCTCTCCAGGTGCCTCGTTAAAATGCACACTTCCACTCTGAGATTGATGACGACTTGAGGGGCTCAAAGTCTTCGCTGGAGAAATCTGTCATTAGCTGCACAAAGTAGCGACCATCGATCGCTTATGGAATGCTTATTCTGCCAAACACGGTTCAGAGGGCTTAAGTACATTATCCAATTTTATCCTCGTTATTTTCCCATGAGGTCGCAGATATTTTCATTTTTGTACAACAAGGACACTGAGGCTCACAGACGTTAAGTACTTTGCCTGAAGTCACATAAGTGGCTAAGTATCAGTTTGGGTCCAGCTTTCTTCTGTCTTCAAAACTTGTGTTATCCACTAGGCTGGTGTTTCTCAAAGTTCGGTCCTGGACCTGCATCATCAACTTCACCTGGAGGCTTGGAAGACATGCAGATTCTCCAGCTTCTGTCTAGATGTACCGAGTTGTAAACTCTGGGCATGGTCCAGTAATGTGCGGTGGAGCACATCTTCCCAGTGACACTGGCGTGTGCTCAGTTTTGAGAGTCACGGGGGTTGGACTAAGGATCCTACCACCCAATGACAACACTGAAGTGTGATGAGGCAGGGGACAGAAATTCCTTCCATTCTATTGGTTTTGGTGACATTCCCCTTGCAACCGTAAAATGAGAGTGTGGGTGATGATGGCAGGAGAGAAGGAATGATGTCCCACATGTCAGAGAACCTCCACTCTTTCTGTGGAGCCATAGGTTCATTCAAGGGAGGAGGAACCAAGATACCTTGTCATTTGGGTTATGTGCAGTTGCTGCTGAATGACAGGACCCAGAGGTGGGATTGGGAGAAACCAAGAGTAAAGGAAAGGGACCACCAAGGCAGAGGCAGGTGGCAAAGGAGTTTGCAGAAGCAGGTGGTCCAAAATATGGCCCAGACATCACAGATGAGCAAATAGGTAGAAAGAGGTGATGTATTTAAAATTGAGGATTCAGATAAAGCCGCTTAATCCCCTTCTGGTATGGCAGAAATCAATAGCTTAATTTCCAGGGCTTGCATTTGCTAAATGTGTGTGTAGTGAGCATTAAACAACTGAATAATGAGGCCCAAAGTAGGGTAGTGGTGCCACATCTCTGGGCATGCCTTAAGGGGGTTGTCAGGACATCAGCATAAATCAGTGCTTTTCAAGGTAGCACCTGCCTGGAAGGTTGCTGTACCCTGTCCTCTACGATAGTAGTGCAGGATATAAGGCATTTTGCAGAAAGTATTTATGGGGAATTTTCCAAATCAAGGAAACCAACAGATTGCATTTCCATCACTTCATAGACCAGTGGAAAGAAACCCATTGACACAGAAATAGAGAGAGTCCAGAAATCCAGCTGTTGAAATCTGAGTTGTCATCTAGATAGAAAAGAACTGTCAAGACTGAGTTTTGAATAGTTACAGACAATGAGATGGAGAAGGCTCTGCAGTTAGTGACCCTCAGGGGATCATCAGGTACAGGGATGCAGTAAAAATCTGGACCAGAAGGAGAGACCCTGGCTAACAGAAAGGGAGGACAGGGAGCCAACACGAGTGGCCCCTGTAGTTACAACTGTCACTAATTTGTATACGTAAAATCAGTTCCTATTAGAGTCAAATCCCTTAGTGGCTGTCAGGGGATAATATTTGCCTTATGGGTAATATCATGCCAGAATTTAAAGATAGCTCCCAGGGGATCTCCTCTGCTGTATATTGAAATTCATTTAATTATGATGTAGTCTCCACTTTGGAAAAACACTTAAAGTGGGAAAATTCAGATTTACACAAAAGATAAACCAGGGAGCAATTAATTCCTAGACTGAAGAATTCTTCCATTTGCAAGAGGTGTCACTGTAGTATTTTTTTTTAAGTTACAAGCTTTTAAAATTAATGCATTTAAAATCAAGTCCAAACCCAATTTCCCCCTGTTGCTTACATAGTATATAAGGTGAGGAATGCCTATATTTGTTGTGTATATTTTTGTAATAGATTTGGCTCATACAATTTGTTTCTGCACAGGGATGGGGGCACCATGAGACAGCAGTTCCTCTGGGCATCACTGACTTCTGCCTCTCTCTGAATTCTGACATCATTAAGTTGTGTCTGCATTTCACTGTACTGCACCATGCCAATTATAGGTGTTAACATTTCCAAAAAAAGAATCCTTGAACTACAGATCCCTAGTTTATGATCACCTGTGCTCAGTGTATACACACATGCACACACACGGGATTTATTTATTTTGCTCTGCCAAGACTTCTATTTTCAGTTGCTTTTGGCAATAGGTTGGTGGGTTAGTCAGTTTTACATCACTACAACAAATAACAGAGATAATCAACTTATAAAGAGAAAAGGTTTATTTTGGCTGATAGTTTTGGAGGATCCAGTTCACGATCCATTGACTCATTGTTTTGGTAACACATCATAGCAGAAGTGTATGGTAGAGAAAACCATTTCACCTCCTGACCACACAGCAAAAGAGAAAGAGAGAGAGAGGAAGGGACTAAGGTCCCATAATCTCCCTTAAGGTCAAATTTCAATGATCTAAGGACCTCCTATATGACCCTACTTTCTAAAAGTTCAATGGCATCAACCTGAAGACTAAGCCTGTAATACATGTGGCTTTGGGGGACAGTCAACATCCAAACTATTGCAGTTGGATACAATTGATATCCACAAGTCCAGCCATAAAATGATACGTGAATTATTTTTGGAAGTTGATTACTTACATGGTGCTGTGAAACCAACACCACCTCACCCAAGTTGACCTGCCCTGGCCAGAATCCATAGAGGTTTGGCCAGAACCAGGTTTAACAGTAGACGTGTCTCATCAGCAAGTCTGAGAATCACATGTTCATTCTGTTTACTTTACGGCCTTAATCTGGCCCTTCATTTAGACCTGAAGGCTCATTTCCAGCTGAGAATCTTGTTTCTGGCCTTACGTAATATATTTTAGACAACTAAAACACAAGCCACCAACTTATTTTGAATAATTTCTTGCCATTTTTTTAGAATTTAGGTGGAGAGGGGAGGAGCCGGGCCGCCGCCAGCGCCCGGAGCAGGCCCAGCGGCTCGCCAGCGTGGGGACCGCGTGACCCCAATTGGAGAGGGGGCGGAGCGGAGCCGCCACCCGCACCCGCAAGGTGGGCAGACCCGCGACCCAGTGGTACATGGGCGTGGTAGGAGGGGCAGGGCAGAGCCGCCGT
>NW_025999913.1:3529991-3539929 GCF_001458135.2 Marmota marmota marmota | reverse complement strand
TGGGAAAGGCAGCGGAGCACAACAGACACTAGTATGGCAATATGTAAATCAATGGATGTGTAACTGATGTGATTCTGCAATCTGTGTATGGGGTGAAGGTGGGAGTTCATAACCCACTTGAATCAAAGTGTGGAATATGATATGTCAAGAAATTTGTAATGTTTTGAACAACCCACAATAAAAAATTAAAAAAAAAAAAGAATTTAGGTGGAGCATGTCATAGAGGGGATTGTTCCTGCTTCACAGGTGGACATTTTAGTTTCAGGGTCAACAATGAATCCTACACTTAATTTTTTTTTTTTTTTGCTCTGCTTAACTTCTTGCTTCGCTTTCATCTTCCTGAGGTGGGATATTCTGAGAGACTTGTTGAACAGAAGGAGCTCCACTGAGAATAGACATCAAGGTGGGTTTAAATCTTAATAAATCAAACACTGAAAGAGGCTGAAGTGAACGTGACTCAGTTTCAAGCTAGACAGGGCTGTGGGAGTCTCTTGTGGTGTGGGGTAGTTATGGCGGACCTAGACTTTGGGGGAATTCCCTTGGAGAGACAGTTGTGGGGGAGTCTTGGGGGGTTGTGGTTGAGACCTCTGTGGATGGTGTCACACTGCCTTGAAAGGGAGCAAACGTTCTCATGGGCGTTTATTCTGGGAGGAAGTCAAGTCCCCAGCAGAAAACGAGAACTTCAGAGGCTGACCTTAGCCCTAGGCAAGGAACAGAGCAGGAACAGTCACTGCCAAGCAATCTTGGGATGCTGACTGGAGTGAGAGGCGATAAGCTGTCTGCCTCCCTGGCGTCTCCACGAGCCAGAATTCCTACACCCAGCTTGTTCCTGTGGGAGAACCACTCTGAGCAGCCTTGTGAGTCCCTCAAATGATTTGATCCCCTACCTGAAGGTCCTTGAGATAGGGGAGGAAGCCCAGAGAGACTGGTTGCCATGACTTCCAATGGATCAGGCACACGCATACCTTTTCTTATTTAGTTTACATTTGCTCAAGAAAGAATTATGTTTACTCCCATTGAAGAGCTGAGGTTCCTGAAATTAAACGCCCTTCCAGAAAGAAGGGCTTCTGTTCCCAGCCTGTCAATGGCAGCTGTGGGCGGAAAGGACACCCTCACTCTGTCTGCTCCTTCTCCTTGCTAACCACCATTCTCACTATCTTCCTGTTAGGTCTCCTTTGCATCAAATCTAATTTGTGGGCACTGATCAAGAATGAAAAGCTAAGGTGTTACATCTTCTAAGCAACTTGGATTTCAATTTATGTTGAACTTTGGGTCAAATATTTACCATCATAAGCACCAGAGGGCCAGTGATTTTGACGGTAAGTCTGGAATTCTGACCTACCTTATGGTAGTGGTTCTCAGAGTTTAACAGGGATTGGCAAGCTCCAGCCTGTAGGCCAGACTGTCCCATACCTGTTTGTGACTAGCCATACGCTGAGAATGATTTTTATTTTTGCACTTTGAAATGGTTAAAAAAAATCAAAAGAAAACTAGTATTTCACTGTATGAGAAACATCTGATATTTCAATTGCAGCGCTATAGTCTTAGTCTTTTTGGATAGTTGTGCCCATCCATTTTCATCTTGTCTGTGGTGACTTTCAACCTGCAGGGACAGAGTCGAGCAGCTGCCACAGAGACCATATGATCTGCAAAGCTTGAAATATTTACTATCATCTTGTTATGGTTTGGATAAGAGGTGTCCCCCAAAAGCTCCTGTGTTAATGCAGGACTGCTTCAGAGGGGAAATGATAAGACTATCAGACCTGTAAACTCATCAGTGGATTAATCCATTTGATGGATTAATAACTTGAAAGGACCACCGTGCTGGGTGGTCATTACAGGCAGACGGGGCATGGCTCGAGGAGGTGGGTCCCTGGGACTGTGCCCGTGGAGGTTACATCTTGTCTCCCTGGCTTTATCCCATCTCTCTGTGCTTCCCAACTGCCAGGAGGTGACTGGCTTTCCTCTGCCATGCCCGTCCACCATGATGTTCTGCCTCACCTTGGACCCAGGATGGTGGAATGTCCAACCATCAACTGAACCTCTGAAACTATGACCTCAAAATACATTTTTTTTCTCCTTTATGTTGTTCTGGTCAGGTGTTTTTGTCACCGTGATGAAAATCTGACCGACTTTCTCTGTCCAATAACAAGTTTGCTGAGCTGAGGACTGAAGGGTTTGTAAAAGACAGATGGCTAATCCCCGGTCTCAGAGTGACTGGTTCAGTGAGTCTGGGTGGGGACCAACATTTTATTTTTATGATCATTTCTTAGATAAGGCTAATATTGCTCTTCAACCTTGCCTGGACACACTGGACCTAACTAGCTTGGATCCGACCCTGGAGATTTGGGTGTAATTGGTCTGGGTGTTGGGATCGTCAAAATTTTAAAGGGAGTTTATAATGCAAACACTGTCCAATAGAAATACAGTATGTCACATATATAATTTGATATTTTAGTAACCACATTTTAAAAGCTGAAAGCAATTTTAATAATATGTTAATAATGTGTTTTATTATTGATAAATAGTAGGTTGATATATTTTATTTCACTCAATTTCATGGTTTGAATATTCATCATCTCCCAAAGGCCTGTATATTAAAGGCGTGATTCCCAGCTGATGGCCCTGTGGGGAGATGGTGGAACCTTGGGGGTGGGGCCTTGAGGGAGGAAGTTAGGTCATTGGGGGTGTGCCCTTGGAAGAGACATTGGGACTCTGGCCTCCTCTTCTTTCTTTTTACTTCCTGGCTACCATGGGGAGCACAGCCTTGTTTCCCCATATGTTCCCACCATGATGGGCCTCCCACAGGTCCCCCAAACAATGGAGCCAAGAGACCATGGACATCAACCTCTGAAACTGTGAGCCCAAACCAACCTTCCTTATTATAAGTTGATTTTCTCAGGCATTTTGGCACAGTGACAAAAATCTAACACACTCAATATATCCAGAATTTTATTTCAACATAGCTGTTTTGAATGTGTCTACCATGTTTCAAGTATTTATTGAAACTGCAAAGTCATCTCTTAATGGTATTTGGAAGTGAGTCTTTTGGGAAATAATTAGGATTAGATGAGATCACAGAGATGTGGCTCTAGTGATGAAATTTGTACCTTTATAATAAAAGAGAGACTTGAGCTAGCACTCACGCTCTGTCATGGGATGCCCTGTACCATGTTATAAGGCCCTCCCCAGTTGCTGAGCGGATGCTCGTGCCAACCTCCTAGATTTCCCAACCTTCAGAACCACAAGTCAAATAAGCTCCTATTCTTAAAATATTTCCGAATATCAGGTGTTTTGTTATAGCAACAGAAAATGGATGGATGCAGATGTATAACCAATGTAACAACGTTCAAGACATTTTACATTTTTCTTTTCATGTTACATCTTTAAAACCGAGTTGTAGTTACACTGATGATATGTTTCAATTCAGAGTGGTTATATTTCAGAGGGTCAGGAGCCACATATACCTTGTGGTCCCTGCAGACAATAGCATGGGTCTAACTAATATGCAATTGAGATCCAGTGCAGTGAGGGCCCTGGGGTATCCTGTTTGTTAGAACATGCTTGTTTGTCACTTAATAACATTCTTATATTTTCATGTAATTCAATAATCTCCTATGATATCATTTAAAATCACAGCTTACTGTGTCCCCCTTGGTTTAGCTAAACAATGACCTATTTAATAAATTCCCTACAATTAGTTGGTGGCTATGGACCAGACCTAAGCTAGTTACAGCTAGACTGTTCTTGAGTATCAGGAGAATTTACTATAGCTTCCTTCCTTAGGTTTACTATTTTGGTGTGGTCATTAAAAACTTTCAATTAATCTCACTTTAGCCTTAAAATTGAGGCCAAGCTTATGGATTTAGTTGTACAACACGGAGGTGAAGTGGAACAGATCTATATGATTCAAATGCTATAAAAGGAAAGAGGGTCTCAGGAAGTGTTCACAGAATAGAAGATATAATGTTGCCTGTTCTGTCACCTTCTCAATGAGCCCAGGGCCTGGATAAGGGGATTCTAGGGAAAGAGTACAGAGTGGATACTTCATGATTGCCCTGACATTCTATTCTAGTCTTTGATGCAGAACTTTCTATGCATTTACCTTCTGCATGATGGGCTTGCTTCCAGACCACAGCAATAAAGCAAATATCACAATAAAGTGACTCATGACTTTTTGGGCTTCCTGGTGAGTGTATATCAAAGTTATGTTTATGTTGTACTGTAGTCTATCAAGTGTGCAAGAACGTTATGTCTAAAAACACAATGTGAATACCTTAATTAAAAAGTATTTCGTGGGGCTGGGGATATAGCTCAGATGGTGGAGTACTTACTTTGCATGCACAAGGCCCTGAGTTCAATCCCCAGCACCACCAAAAAACAAACAAACAAACAAAAAAAAACAACCCCAAACAAACAAACAAACAAAAAACCTTTGTGCCAAAAAAGTGTGAGACACAGATACAGAGTGGGCACATCTGTGTCTATAGACCTGCTCCATGCAAGGTTGCCAGAATCCACCAATTTGTAAAAAATGCAGTATCTGTGAAGTGCAATAAAATGAGGTATGTGCATTCAACTGCAAATATCATTGAATATAAAATAGGTTATGATTCCCTTTTAAAAACTCTTAGATTTACCTTGTGGAGGCAAGAGAATTTGTTTCTATTCTTTTCTGTAATGATAAACTAACATTTGAAAGCATAACCTTGCAAATTCATCATAAAAGCAAAGATTTCTAAAATAGGTAAAAATACAGGCCTTCAGTTCTACTGTTTAGAAAGAACTACTCTTCTCTCCTAAATGTAAACATCCGGAGTTCTTTTGATGATTATAATTGCACACATTTAAATAAAAACAGGATCCAACGAGATATTCTGTTATAGTATGCTTCTTTGTTACTTAATAATATTCTTATGTTTTCATGTTATTCAATAATCCCTATGATATCATTTAAAATCACAGCATATTGTGGGCTAAACAATGACCTACTTAATGAATCCCCTATTATTGGACATATAGGTTGTTTTTCCCCAGTTGTCAATCGCCCCATTAGTAATGCTGCCAGAAGAGCATCATTTGGTCTTTGGATCCAATATACTTCCTGCTTTAGAGCTAGCAAAGGGAAGCCCAGAGGAAAAGGAGACATTATTTTACACTTGCAGTCTCACTAAGCCTGACCAATTTTGTAGTTTTCATCTGCCTTGGAGGACAGCCAGTGGGATGCAGTTTGCAGAGGAAGGCATAAAAATGTGGTGGCAATGATACCAATCACTCGACCGCAGTGGACACTGAGTTTTCTCACCATTCTGCTAGGAAGAACCTGCAGGTCCCTGGGGCCATTTCGTACATGATCTGTCACAGCAGCCTGTGTTTGGGTTTGGACTGGCTTCAGTTCTCCCTGTGTCTCTGGTGTCAGTTCCCCTTCACGTCTTAGTGTCAGTCACTTCTCTGGGACAGAATCATTCCTGTGGTGGATTTGTGGGTGGGTTAAAACAATTCAGTGACTCAAGAAGCCTCTGAATTTACAATGTTGGCTTCTCTGGCCTATGTAATTCACATAACTATTTGTGCATGCAGCATTTGTATATCGCTCTTCTGAGTGTTTCGCACTATCTGAAATCTCCTGGCAAGTCCCCAAATGCCAGCTCCTCAGCTGCCTATGCAGTGCCATCCCCATGGCAATAAAGCAGATAAATGGCTGCGGAGCTGCCCAGCATCCAAATGAGGTAAACATGAGTTTCTGAGCTGGTACACCAAATCAGACACCCCCAAATCGTTTGAGGGCGCAGTATTTCTCCTGTTTTATTAATTCTATTAAGGGCATGAATAGAGGAATAAAAGAGGTTTTCTTAAGCTTGAGGGGCCCAGTGAATTTACTGTTTGCTCTGTGTCTTCGTGCTGTGCGTTCGCATCATGGATGGTCATTTTGCGGTGGGTGGCTAGTCTGTGTTCAAAGCAGTCGTGTGTCCCCATGCAAACACGATCCATGTGTTTATTACATCTTTCCTGTCAGCTCTCTATGCCCCGTCTGCAGAAAGGTCAATGGGGCACACACTCACAAATACACTTCCAGCTGAGATAAGTCTGTGGCAGAAACAGAACATGATGCTCTCGGAGAAGTGGGAGGGAGCAATTCATTTGGCTGGGTTTGAAGGAGGCTTCTTGGGTTAGATCTGGACAAAAGAAGAAAAGTGGGAAGCAGGCTTTACAGGCTAAGGGAACCACCTAAACAATGTTGCGTGTGTTAATGTGCAGGCCTTGGTCAGAAAATGGCGATATTTTGTTGAGGTGGTTGTTAATGGTGCATATGGGGAATGGAGGGAAATGTAGCTAGAGAGGAGGGATAGTCAAATTTATGATGTACTTTTGTCATCAAAATAACTCAGGCTTTGGAATAAACCTAGGTGGCCATCAACAGATGAATGGATAAAGAAAATGTGATACACACACACATACACACACACACACATATTCACACATTGGAATATTACTCAGCCATGAAAAGGCACAAAATTCTACCATTTTCAGCAATATAGGTAAAAGTGGATGACACTATGTAAAGAGAGATAATGCACAGAAATACAGTTACTATTCTCATTTATGAATGGAAGCTAAAATGTCGATCTCAGAGATGTAGAGAATAGAGTAATAGTTATTAGAGCCAGAAAAGAATGTGGGGTGAGGAAAGAAGAGAGGAGGGTTAGTGGGCTCATAGTACTGCTGGATAGGAGAATGAGTCCTAAAGCTATACAGCATAGTTGGAGAACTATGATTGACAATTAATTGATTATTTCAAAATAGCTTGTGGAGAGGATTTTGAAAGTTTCTAGCACAAAGTAATGATGTGTACCTGAGGGTGATAAATCTGTCAGTTACCCAGACCTGATCATGAGACACTGAGTACATGTATTGAAATGCCCCTGTATACCCCATAAATATGTAGGATCACCATGTGTCAATGAAAAAATGTATTTTAAAAATATTGATAAAAATGATAGACTTCATTCTACAGGAAAAGGAACTCTTGAAGTCCTTTGGGCAGGAGGTGACATTTCTAGAGCTTTGTCTGGAAGAGCTAGCTGGCATCTGTGTCAGGGGTGGAGAGAGACTTGATCTAGGGACTGGAAAGACAGCTAGTGTCTGTCCTTTCTTGCTAAGTTGGTAGGACTTCCAGGTGACCAATCTCCAGGTGACCAATCTCCAGGTGACCAATCCCCACATTTGGGTTCAAGATCCTTATTTGGGATAAAAAGTTGGAAATATAATCAAAATGCTTGAGATAGGACAATGGATGCTGGCTGTAGGTGATAGCCTATGAAGTGGTTAGCCTTTCCTGGGTGGGAATTATTTAATCATCAGCTCAATATGATTTGAGTTCCTCCAGAACATTCTACACAATCAGGTCTATGTTCTGTTTTATCATTATTTTTAAGGTATATGTGTTAAAATATATATATATATATATTTATTTATTTATGGGGCATAGTGTGGCATTCCAGATGTGCATGTAATGCATAATGATCAGATCAGCATAACTGGCATGCTGCCACCTCAGTGTGTGTGTGTGTGTGTGTATTTGTGCGTGTGCACACACATGTACACATACACATATTTGTAGTTAATGCTCCCCACATTTCAGGCACATTTGAGATACAGTCCACCCTCTGTGTCTGTGAGTTCTGTATCTCTGGATTTTGCATCTCTACATTCAACTGACCACAGATGGAAAAAAAATTGGAAGAAAATGCATCTGTATTGAGCATGCACAAAATTTTCGGTCATTATTCCCTAAACGATACGGTATGACAACAGTTTACATCGCATCTACATTGTATTAGGTATTACAAGTGATCCAGAGATTATTTAAAACATATGGGAGGATGTGCATAGGTTATGTGCAAACACCACCCCATTTGTCTAAGGGACTGGAGCATCCACAGACTTTGGTAATTACCAGGTGTCCTGGAGCCAGTCCTCCACTGGTACCTACGGACCACTGTAGTGGGTGACCAAGGCAATACTGCTCACACTTGGGAAGTCCATAGTCGGCTGGGGATGACAGACGGGGGTAAACGGGTACAATACCATGTGGCGAGTGCTGCAAGTGAGTTGTCTGCTACACAGTCACAGGAGAAAGGAGGCTGAGGAACAGAGCTGTGGGAACTGTCATTTGCAAATCCCAGTGAAGTTCTGCAGACGTCCATCTGGTCAACCCTCCCCTAAATTCCCTGATTTCTTTTCTTGCACAAACATCTTTTATCTGTATCCCTGGGTCTAGGAAGGGGACTCCAATTGCTTCTAGATCTTTGACTTAGAAAGGAAAATTGGGGCCGGGCGTGGAGACGCACGCCTGTAATCCCAGTGGCTCGGAAGGCTGAGGCAGGAGGATCGCGAGTTCAAAGCCAGCCTCAGTGAAAGCAAGGTGCTAAGCAACTCAGTGAGACTCTGTCTCTAACTAGAATTAAAAAAAGGGCTGGGGATGTGGCTCAGTGGCTGAGTGCTCCTGAGTTCAATCCCTGGTACCCCTTCAAAAAAGAAAATTGGGCATTTTGCAAGGATTCTTGCTGTTTTACAACCCTGGCTGCCTTGAGGGGAAATCGACAGGAGGATGACTCTGGAGTGTGGGTTTGGGTCATGCTCCCTGTTGTCCAATGAGAATAGGAAGGAGTCCCTGGGAGGGGGACTAGCCAGTGGAGATCAACTCCTAGAGAAGGTCAGCCATAGAGCTGACCCACATTTTAATTAAACAAGTGCGTGGGCTCTCTCTCGTCCAGCGAGGAGGTCCACGGAACAGGGTAGAGGAGAGTGTGGCTGTGGGGTCACTACTCAAGACCTCCGGAGACCAAGCAGGAAGCAGGTCTGCTTTCATTGCGCCGTTACCATGTATATATATAGGCAGTAGCTAAGCAGATGACAGGCAGCCACCAGTGCAATTTCTTGCCAACTGTCCTTGCAGTGACCCATCGAGGAGCGGGCCATGGAGCAAGCACAGGGATTGGAACATGCAGCCTCGCGCCCAGGGCTGTGCCTACAGGGTAAGCGGTCTGCTGCTCATGCACCTAGCACGAGGGGAGGGGCCTGCCACTCAGACACCATGAATGCACTTGTCCCAACAAACAAGGAGGCTTGGTTTGACTGGCAGGTGAGGACAAGGACAGGCGGGGTGGGGACAGGCTTGCTCTTGGCTGTGTATGGAGGAGGGGTAGCAGATTAGTGAGCTGAAGGAAAGGAGCTAATGTAATGAGGCTTCGGCTCCTCTGCTTCCAGTCGAGCTACCTGAAGGCCCTGTCAATCAACCGCCCACAGGGGAAAGCAGTGAGATGTGGTACGTTTCACTGTCTTTCCTCTTTCAAAGTCCGTTGCTCTATCAACAAGACTGCACCAATCATCGAACCTCGGAACAGCATTGAATTTTCATGGATTTGGGGGAAGCTATTGGGCCCTTCTTCTTCTAGCCTTTTTATTCAGGTGCCACTAGTCACAGGAACAATCCCGTCTGGAGACCATCTTCTGTACAACGTCTCATTTTTGAGGCTCATGACAGCCCTGTGGGGAGGCGTTTCTTGTGATTTGTTTCTAAAAGGTGCTGATGAGTGAGGCTCAACTTGTCCCAGGATGGGGGAGAGGGGGTGGACAGTGGGCTCTGTCCTGGGGTTCTGACCTCGGATGTAAGCCTTGGGTTGGGCAATGACTGACCTCCTTTCCTTCTTCCACAGAAAGAAAACTTGGGTAGATCGTCCTCGCAGATAGGATAGGAGAAATTCAGAACAGACGCGCCTTTCGTGAGGAGGAGCACATCCAGGAACAGCACCCGGATATCTTCCCCTAAAGAAGAGGAGGCGCGCCATCACTAGGACTCCACAGCAGGAGACAAGGACCCTTTATTTCCCTTTGACTGCTTTGCACGGAAAACTCCCCCCCCCCCCCCCCCCCCC
>NW_025999913.1:3518202-3529967 GCF_001458135.2 Marmota marmota marmota | reverse complement strand
AGTAAAACAACATTGAAACCATACTGAGGGGACTGTGACGACCCTGGGTATGAAAACTGGCCCATTCTCAAACGCCACCTCTTTGGGGCAAGGTGGCTCCTCTGCTGTGCGGCCCAGATTCAATGCTCTGGCCCCTTAACGAGGTGTCTGCAGGGGGCTTCCAGAACTTCTCAGCTCCACGGTGCTCTTTATCCCTAGTGGCCATGGTGGGGTGTGGTCAGCCCACACACCCCCGGCCCTGATGTTGCTAGGCAGGAGCAGGCACCTCTGTGGTCTGGTTTCCCATGCTCTCTGCCTTTTCCTCTCTCTTCCTTTTTATGTTCTACCTACTCCTATTCCTCTTTTCTCTCTTTCTTACTCTCTACAAAATATTTCTTGAGATGCTGCTGGAGTCCTGACATTGTGCAAAGTTCTAGAAACACACAAATTGGGTGGGTTCTTGGTCTCTGGGAACATCCCCTCTGTTTCTCTGGATGGTCCCACACACTAGGTTGATGGATCCTTCTGCTCTGGTTTTGATAAAACTGTTTTAGGAAAGGAGATAATTTAGTAACTAGAGCAAACATATGAGCCGATTGTAATGGCATGATCGAATTAAAAAAAAAAAAAAACAACAGAAATTGCTGTGGCTCATTGATTGGGTTGTAAAGAAAGACTGCACATCTCCTCTTTGCCTGGGTCAAGGTCTAAGAACTTGTATTAGCTGCTCAAGACACAAAATAAGGCGAATGACAAACCATGCTGCTTGTGGTAGGGAATAGATTTGTCTGTGGCTGAGACACATAAGCAAAGGATCTCTCCTAGAGAGACAGCAATACTTAGTCTCAAAATATTTTCTTGGGGCTTGGGATGCGGCTCAAGTGGTAGAGTGCTCACCTAGCATGCATGAGACACTGGGTTCAATCCTCAGCACCACATAAAAATAAAATAAAGATATTGTGTTCACATAAAACTGAAAAATATATTTTAAAAATATTTTCTTTTTTTTTCTCGCTAGGTATACTGATTTCAGGTGCTTATCCCATCCAGAGAGGGTATAGAGTCTTCTTAGTAGAAAAGTGGAACATTAAATGAGAGTTATACTTTACTTGGATATCACCCAGAAAGAGGATTGAAGGTGGAAACAGAGTTAATTCCAGAGAATGGTGGGGGACTACTGGGCTAGCCAGCCATTATTGTTCATATGAGTCAGTTGGTGTGTGGGGCAGGATGTTGTGCCATGCTTTATTTTGTGGTCATAATTTCTACTTACTCAGAATGATGCCAAATCTAATGCTGAGATGTGGTTGTAATTTTTTGGAACACTGGTCAACAGAAAAGCCAAAATCCTGCAAAGGATCTGCCAAGAGGAAAAAAGAAAAAAAATAGAATATTCATGTGTATATTGTGTTAACTAACCCAAGTTCACTAAAATTTATTCAAAAGCATATTACAAAAATACTTTAAGAAAAAAAAAATCCATGAAATTTTCACCATCAACTCCTGGTCTCTCCAAAGTCAGTGTTGGATCCACTCTTAGAGCTGATCTACCTCAGCTGGTCAAGGCTCTGTTTACATAGACAACAGGGTCCTGAGCCACAGAATTAGGACAGCATCTTGATCATTGGGTTACATCTTTGCCTGGTGAATGATTTTGTCATTCAAACTTTATCATCTGAATTTTTATCTCCGCTTGAATTCTTCTTCTTCTTTAAGAAATAGGGAAAAAAAAAGCTTGCTTGAATTCTTTTGCCTCCTGAACTTTTGGCTTTAAAATTGTTCATTAATTGCAGAGAACATTTCATAAAATATTGATGATTATAATGAAACAGAGAGAAAAATGTGCAGATTATCAAAGTTAAGAGCTGCTGTTGTGATTTCATTTTATCCCACCCCATCCTACCCACTCCCATCTACTATAATAATACCCCCCCAAATATTTCACTGTGAAGGGTACTGTGTTAGATATGACAGAGTCTATGATGATAATGTAATTTAAACATAACTGATGCTCATTCAAAAGGCTCCGATGGCTCATCTACGTCTTAGAGTAAGTGCACAAATGTTCTACTGGCTCCAGCTTCCAAACTGCACGTCACAAATCCATTCCTTGGGACTCAGTCTCATGCATCCCTGGAGCCTGGGGTGGCCACAAAAACACTCAACCAATGCCCAGCACACCTGACTCGCTTGTGAACTCTCCCATCTCAGATGATCTTAGTCTTTTTGCTCATTGTCTAAACACTCAGTTCTGGTTCATTCCTAGCTTTTGTGAAGGCTTCCCTGATAATCCTGAAAACAGCCTTTCTTTCTTTGAATTTTTAAAACAGGTCTGAAATACTTTTTAAAGTGCTTGCATATCTATGACTTTGTGCCTTGCTGTGTGCCAGATCCTTAGAACACTTCATCTGCACGTGAGAATCCTTAAAAAAGAGGGGCCAGTGTTTGGGTTTGTTGGTTTGTTCTATTTTGTTTTTTAATCTAATAGAGGAGAGCTAATTTATTTTCCCATTTTTTTAAATTGACACATAATTGCACATATTTACAGGGGTATATGATATTCTGGAATGTGTATACAATGAGCAATGGGATCAAATGTTGGTAATTGGCAAATCCATCACCTCAAACATTTATCATTTCTTTTACTGGAAATATCCAAAGTCCTTTCTTTTAGATATTTTGAAATATATAATAAATCATTGTTAACAGTAGTCACCCCACTGGGCTATAGAACACCATATTCCATCTTCTTATCTAACACTTTTCTATCTTCCCTCTCCCCTTCCCACCTCTTCTAGGAGACCAACTTTCTTAGCTTCTACATATGAGTGAGTATATGTGGTATCTGTCTTTTTGTTCCTGATTTATTTCACTTACATAATCTTCTCCAGGCTTATCCACTTTGATGCAAATAACAGAATTTCATTATTTTTACGGCTGAATCATATTCTGTGGTGCTATCACACATTTTTCTTTACCCATTCATCCATGGATGGACCCCTAGGTGGTTTTCATATTGTAGCTGTTGTGCCTAGCACTGCAGAAAACACGGAAGTACAAATATCTCTGCACATACTGGTTTAATTTCCTTTGTATAGACCCAATAGTGGGATGGCTGGGTCATACAGCGGATTGATTTTTTTAGTTTATTGAGGAATCTCTGCACCATTATTGATAATGGTTACACTAATTTCATTCCCACCAACAGTATCTAAGAGTTCTCCTTTAAAGAGAGTAAATTTTAGTCAAGGTCTCCCTCTACTAAGCACTGAGCTGTGTACTTTGTAAGAGTTTCCACTTCATTCTCCAGACCGCCCAGCACCTGGCACAGTCTACACACAGTAATCACTCCATTAATATGCATAATAATTGGACGGATGGCATCTATTAACCTATCTGTGTATCAGCTCCAAATCCACTCTTCTGCACTTGCTTTGTGAAACTGGCCCCTCTGCAACCCTGTTACTCCTTTGTCATCTGCAGGTTGAGGTGTCAGAGAGAGATGGACCTTGGAGCCAGACAGGGGACTTGCTTCTGGTGCACTTGTTGAAAGCATCAGCAGCAATGGCCCATCTCCACAGGAACCCACTGGTTCCAGTGTCCAGCTCTCCTTTGTACTTTCCAGAATCAGTGGGGATCATCTCTGTGGGTCCCCAACCCTCTGCCATAACTCTTCCTCAGAGTGGCTGCCCCTTCCTCTGCAGTCGGACTCAGCCCCACAGGTCCTTTCAAGCATGCAGGTTCCAATAACCCCAACATCTGCTCTTAGCTCTCCTAGCCCCTGGGGGCGGTGCTATTCCTCCAGTGTCCTTATTTTACTCTTTTTATTTTCTGACAACTGATTAATCAATTCCCCATATTAAATTCCTTTTGTTAAAATAACTGATATGGTCTCCATTTTCCCAATAGGATCCAAATTGGTAGAATTAGAGTAATTGAGAGAGAAGTGGGCAGGAGGGAGGGGTGGGGGGGTCTGATTTTCTTAATTTCTCTGGTGGGGAAATACAGACTCAGAGAGGTTGTGTTAAATTTCTCACATCCCAGCACTAGAAAGTGTCAAGATCCAAACCCAGACTTAAAAACAAGCAAGGAAGCAATTTGATGTCTAGGATTGTGCAGTGATACTCAAAAAGTAGAGCCTCCACTCTGTATGTCAACTATTGGATCTGTAAGATTTCCCAGAATATTTTCTGTGGAGGCGTATGGCACCGGGTAGTTCTTGTTTATAACTGATTTCTCTTTCAGCTTAGTTATGAGCTCTCATTTGCCAACGATAGTGTTCCAGACAGTTTGAGCATCTGCATTGGTGAGCTGGAAGACACATCGGTGTCTATGGTGTCTGCCCTGGAAATGATCAGTAGGCAATTTCAGTCTTGCAAATTTAACACAGCTGCACCTTCAATCAAAACCCCTTTGGACTGGTCACTACTTTTCTTGGTGGAAAACATCTTTTTTTCCCCCCTTAGGCACAAATTAGATTCCTTCCTAAGCATCTTCATGCTGTCTCAGGGCTTCTTTCAACTCAGAAAAGAGAACTAGGGGGATGGAGACAATGTTCTACTACAGACTTGGCACTCAATATTGAAAGACAAGGAGGCCAGCTAACAGATGTTCAGGAAGGTCCGTCTTCAGGGTTGTTGATTAATTTAAGTTGCCATCTGAGGCAAAATAGAAGAGGCTGAGTACGCATCGTTTGGTTAATTAGCAGTTACAGAATTCCACTGTATGTTTATCAATATTTTAAAAGTATAGATAGAATAAACTAAGGCCAGGAGAAGGAAATGAAGCTTTTCCATGGCGTTAGAAAAACATTGTGAGAAAAACAATCTTAACAGGGAACAAAACCACAAAACATTAGGTTGCTTTTCACCGAGGAAATGCATATAGAAGCCCAAAGATGGATTGCTTAAAAAGTACTTGGGGATTTGGTAAACTTTCCTACTAGTTATTTCAAATTGATATATGAGTGATTTTTCTTTTTAGTATAAGCATGCAGTTTGCAGACTGCTTTGGAAAAGTGACCTCGGTTCCTCCCATCCCCCAATCCCACCCTCTTAAATCTCTGTCCTTCCTGATATTTATTTATATTTCCATTTAGGCACTTAGCAAGCTCCATGTTACGTTTGTTTGAATACCTCCCTCATCTCTCTAATCAGACTCCCCAGCACTAGGGGCATCGTGTCCTAAGGGCACTAAGCCCCAAGTCATTATTTGCTCAATGAATAATAAAAGGTTATTCTCAATTCACTGAGAACCCTAAAGCAGGGTTTCTCAACCCCACCACTATTGATTTTTTGTATTAGATAATCTTTTATCGTGGGGCTGTTCTGCATCATAGGATATTCAGCGGCATCCTTGCTTTCTACTCACTAGATATCAGCAACTCCCCTCGCTCAAATTGCTTCAGGACCACCTACCAAAATAAGACATAGTAGGTTATAATTTGTAAATAGTTCTCATACAGGATGAGTAGTGGTTGGGCATGAGAGACTTTGCCTCGAGTGACTTTTAATATATATAAATCTGATCAACTGATTTTGGATTTTCTAAAACAATAAAATTGAAAGCTTAATGAGAGTCAGGGTTCCTGGGCTTCGAGAGCAGGAACAAACGCCTCTTACGGACACTTCATTGTAGACCAGCATATGAGCTGAGGAAGGAAGTCAGACTTCCTAGGGATATGGAAGCGCTGTTCTTTCTGAGTATTTTTCCTTGACCTCACTGTTAGACCCGCTTTCTGTCTGTTCTGTCAACATCGATGTCTCCAGGGTTGGAGGAGCCAGCTGGGCTCAGAGGGAGCAGGCTGGCTGATGACCAATTCTGCAAGCTGCTCTTCAACTTATGAGTCCCATCTAGCTGTGCATTGATCTGAAAGTTTGTGTCTTGGGCAGCTGTGTTTTGATCAGGGTATTTAAATTTTCTTGTATGAGTGCATAGGATAACATTCAGGGGTCATTGTGGGTCTCTAAAAGAGGACGATGCTTTTTGAAATTCCATGGCTGACTATCCATTACCAGCATGTCACAAAACTAACTTTCACGTCTTCGATTTTTTGACTCCACTACGCTTCTCCTGTCCCCTTCCCTCTCTGTGCCAAAAGGAAATAACTTACAATATGGTGAAAGTATTCTAGCCATGTTTTTCTATTATTTCCTCATCTTTTTTTTCCCACTTGTCAAATCTTATTACTTATAGAACGGCAGCAGCATTGCCCTGATGGGTCATTATTTCAAATAATAGTAGTTCAATTCCCATTCAAGTTTGCTCTGCCAGGATTTCACTGGGACTTGCCTTGCACATTCAAAGTTGTATATATGAGATGGTATCTTTTCATCTGAGATATGTAGATGCCTAAACATGGTTCTTGATAGCAAATGTAATAAAAATGGAATTAACACCATCACCATGGAATATCTACTGTTTATAAAATGAGAGATTAGGAACCCCAGAGCCCTGCAGGCTGCCTGGTAACTGTGATGAATTAATTTTTTAGTGTAAAGGTATATTTGAGTTGCTGAACTGAAATTTGGGATCCCTCATTTGTCTGCTTCCAACTACAAAAGAAATGAAATTCATTAGTAATAGCCTTTTTATTGACAGAAGAGGGTAGAAACACACACTGTCCCTTTGGACTCTGAATATCACCCCCCGCCCCCCACCAAATAACCTGTTTGGCCTCCATCAGCATGGGAAGTAGTTTTTGTGTCATAATACAATAGTCCCCTCTTAACTGCATATTTTGCTTGCTGTGGTTATTTGTGGTCAGCTCAAAGATATTGAATAGAAATTTCCCCCAAATAAACAATCTACAAATTTCAAATTGTGTGACATCCTGAGTACTGTGATGAAATCTTGAGCCATCCTGCTTGGGAGGTGAATCACATTTTGGTCTAGTGTATCCACACTGTATACACTACCCACCCAACAGTGACTTAGTAATTTTCTTGGTTATCAGATCAACTATGGTAGTTTTTGCAGTGCTTATGTTCAAGTAACCCTGATTTGACTTAATAATGGCCCCAAAGCACAAGATTAATCATGCTACCAATTTGGATACACCAAAGAGAAGCTGTGATGTACTTCCACTAAGTGAAAGGATGAAAGTTTTTTGACTAAATGAAAAAAAAAAAAAAACAACAAATCATATGCTGAGGTTGTTAAGATCTATAGTAAGAACGAACTATCGTGTCTGTGAGGTTTAGCACTGTGGTTTCAGACATCCACTGTGGGACTTGGAACATATTCCTGGGGATAAAGGAGACTACTGTAAATAGGGTTGCCCTGGACATGCTTCTGTGTTTAGGGATGATCTTTGCTACCAGTTCTCAAACACAGCTGCAGGACGGAATCACTTGAGGAGTAGTGTAAAATACCAATGCCTGAGTCTTCCTCCAGCTGTTCCAATGTAAGGCTTCCTCAGAATTGAGATTTTTTTAACCCCTCCCTGGGTGGTTTTATTGCCTCACCTCATTTGAAAACCATTGCAATAATCCATACAGATGTTTTGCTAATTCCCTGGGTATACGATCTCATAGGTGGGCCCCTGGATCTACCATGCATCACTTCAAGCTCAAATTGTAACCCTTTAATAGATTTCCTAATAAATGTCTTTACAAAGCAGTCCACAAGTGTTATAGAGTTTATGATGATTTAGGGAATTTCAGGGCTACATCCCCCCTCCACTCCCCCAACCACTTGCTTATATCTGTTTCGGGGTCCCTCACTGCCTCTCCTCTCCCTTTTGTCTCTGCAGAAGCAATATGTTTTTCCTTGTTTCAGTGCTGGGGAGTTAGAACCACACCCAGTTACCCCAGGGCCTCAGCAGCTGCCCTAGTGGCTCCTCAGGTTCTTTCTAGAAAGGCAGGGCTCTCCTTAGCTGCAGGTCTTGCAACAGACCCTAACAGATTTTTTTTTTCTTTTTCCTTTTTCTATTTCACTTTTTGAGCACATGATCCTAGTCCTGGAAAAATTCGAGATGGGTGTCCAGGGACCAAGAAGATAGAGCTAAAAGGATGGCAACAAAGGTTAGTGGAGACTGGCAGAGGGTAAAATATAGGGCACATCTATCTAAAAAAAAAAAAAAATCCTAATTTGGAGAAGAACATGAAAGAACAGGAAAATTTTGGCAGATTTGAGTGAGGGGTGAGCCTGAGAGAGCCAGGACCAGAGAGGCCAGGGGCACACTCAGGAGGCCCGTGCTACTTGCAGGGCTTGGGAGGAGCTCTGGGCCTGGTACTGAGCTATAGTTTAAGGGTGGTGTTTGCTTGGGTCTGCACAGATCTTAAGTTCCCAGAGTTCCCTTCAGAAAGATCCTGCCGAGGCCAGGACATTTGACCATGTTTTTGGCTAAAACCAATAAAGTTGTCATGACTCTCCATGGGTAGGATTTTGTACGGACCCAGTTTTCGTTCTTCTGGGATAAATGTATGAATGTGGGATTTCTGGGGCACGTGGTAAGTGTATGTTTAATTTTATAAGAAACTGCCTGACTGTTTCCCACAGGGACTGTGAGATGTGAGGGGAATCTGGCAGGCAGTTCCCCAGGGAGAAGTCAGAGGGACCTTGTCCAGTGGGTGGTCTGCAACTGCTGTACCTTCTCAGCCCTCTGGGCTCTGGCAAGACTTGCTCTGTGAACTAATCAGTACCACCCGGAGCAAAGCAGCCTTGGCTAATTGTTACTGCTGTGCAGGGGAGGGGACAGCTTGGATGCCTGGGACAGTGGTGTCTTTAATTAGCCACGTCCCTTCCTTCCCAAGGCTGCATTCAGGGCCTCCGAGGTGATTCTCGCCACACTCAGAGGCCTAAAGAACAATGGCTAGTTCTTGAGATTCTGCACCCCGCCCCCAGCTCTCCACAAGGCTTTCTTGAAGGAGATCAATTTAATTTATTATTTTTCCTCCTCCACTTCCTTACACAGAATGAGTTGTCCACCACTGCCTCCACGCCCCAGCCAACCCCCAGGAGGGAAAAAAAAAATCAATGTCCACTTTTCCTGGGAAGCAATCCTGCTGACAGAGATGACTCACGAAGGGCTTTCTTTCCCATGTTAGCGTGCCTCAGGGGGCCCAGGACGACTTTGCTTCCCAATGTGGCCTTCTCTGGTTTAAGAGCAGAGGAGTGCCTCTAGCAGGAGGTCACAGACTGGGTCTTCTGCAGAGAACCAGAGGCCCAATATCTCCTGAGCACAAAATCCCAGGCTCCCCAAAGCTTTCCAGAGAAGGCAATGTGGATGCCCAATGGGAATGGGTTCCAGGATGTTTTGGACCCAAACCTGGGAAATCAAACTCCTCATTCCCAAAGCCACTTCACCATTTCTTCTTGCATCTCTTAACATCTCATTGATGAGTCTGCTGGATGTCCCAGCTCAGCAAGAGAGCTCTCCTTTCCAGGAAAGAGAGATGTTGTAACCCAGAATATTTGGGAGTAGGATCTCTTGGGCATGAATAACATGGGATTATAAGCCTTTGCAACTCAACGCTGGAAGAAAAAGGAAGCAACTGTTCTTGGCTTGGCTCCATTGCCAGAAAAATAAATTCCTAATCAAGGAAAGTACTCATTTCTCTGTCTCCTAAATCAACCCTCCCTAGTATTTATTATTCCCCTCTTCGTTAGAGGATTAAAAATGGTTTTGCTAAAAATATAAAGAGAATTATATTGAGAGATAGAAAGAAGCCAGGAAAACACCAAGATGGGAAAGTGACTTCAGATGAATAAATGAGATCAGTGCACCTGCTGAATCACCACCGCCTCCTGCTCCCCGCCGCCCCAACCCCACGTTCATCACAAAGCCAGAGTTCATCATCATCTGCTGCACAGAAAATTGCAAGAAGCCTGACTCAACACTACTCCCTTCTCCTAACACCACCTCTGTAACTGTTTGGATATTGTTCAGCCTTTCCTTGCCATCTGTTCGTGTGTTTTCAGAACATAACATTTAAAAACTGCTCGTGTGTGTGGAAACATTACCAGACAGATCCGAGGATGCTACAGCAATTATTCCAAACACCTTTGCCTGGGCTTGAACTTCAAGGATGGAGAAAGCAAAGTCCTGAACTGGGAAACATTTCTGACACAGGAGGCATAAATAACAGATGTTCACAGTAGTTTGTAAGGACAAAGAATTGGAAGGAACCTGAATATTCATCCAGAGAAGGAGGGATTCAATTGTAGCCTAGTCATATGATGGAGTCTAGTCCTATGATGTCGTATTTTCAGGCCACGAAAATGAACAAACTAAGGCAGTGCATGCTAGCTACCTCCTGGAATAATGTAATAAATCAGTACCCAAATAAGTTGTTAGTGCAATTAATTTCAGTATATTGTGGCTTACGTATTTCTATGTAGGCAGTCACATTGAAATCACATAAAAATGTTTTTGTTTCCTACTTTCAAATTCTCAGACTTTTTTTTTCATCTGAGCCTTCAGTGCAATATTGAATAGAAGTCATGGTGGGCTTTCCTGCCTCATTCTAGACTTTAAAATGAGTCCAATGTTTCCCCACTAAATATAATGTTCACCGTAGCTCTGATCATAGGTGCATTTCTTTAGAGAGCAGATAGCTGACTGTTGATCTGGCATTTCTAATTTTGTTTTAAAATCAGGTTAATTCACTCATTTTTTAATTAAATAGGATTTCTAATATCTTTATAACTATTGCTCATCTTAGTTTGGGTTTTCTTTTTCGGGAGGGTACTAGGATTGAACTCAGAAGCACTCAACCACTGAGCTGCATCCCCAGCCCTATTTTGTATTTTATTGAGAGACAGAGTATCATTGAGTTGCTTAGCACCTCGCTTTTGCTGAGGCTGCCTTTGAATTCGTGATCCTCTTGCCTCAGCCTCCCAAGATGCTGGGAGCTGGGATTATAGGCTTGTACCACCGCACCTGGCTTAGTTTGGGTTTTCTTTCATGATCTTTCTATGCTCCTTTTCAACATGCTTTTGTATTTAAAAATTTTTTTAACTAGTTTGGAAGTTATACATTTCTAGTCTTATAGTAGTTTCCCTTCTAATTTTAGCATGAGTGTTTTATATAATGAAGCTTAAAGCTCATATTTATCTTAAACCAGTTTCCCTGGGTATATATACACATTGCTTTATTTATAGTGCAGTAAAAGCACATGGCCTTAAATTGACCATCATACCTATTTTCAGTGCTTTAGAGATAAGTCTGTTCACATTGTTGTGCAAAAGATCCCTAGAACTTTTTCATCCTGCATAACGGCACATTTATCTTTACTCTCTTCCCTGAAAGATGTAAGGACAAGGACAGGACAGTTACGTTCAAGGCTTCATGTTCAATCACCAGTTCCATGTGCCATTGTTATCCTTCGGTTTTGTACTGCATTAGTCCCTTGTGTTGGGCAGCCTTGGATAAGGTCCCCCTCTGATCCCTGCTCTGGGTCTTTGCACCCTTGCAGTCTCTTTCTCTCAAGTGGCTCAGTGACTTCTAAGTGGTAGAGCATGACAAAAGTATTGAGAAGATGCTTATGAGATTAGGCTACAAAAACACAGTGACATCTGTCTTTCTTTCCCCCTCCTACCCTCTCTCAGGAAGCACACTGCCATGTGAGTAGCCGGGTGGACAGGTTCACATGGCCAGGGCTGATATTTCTGGCCATCAGCTGCAGAAAACCAGAACCTGGCTGACAGCCTCATCAGTGAGCTTGGGAGGGGATCTTCTGAGGTGAAGCATCCCTCCCTGCCCATCAGTCAAGCTTGCAGATGATGGTTGCCCACCTGGGTCACCAGGTGTCAGAGATATCCAACTAAACCATGCCCACATT
>NW_025999913.1:3465986-3518182 GCF_001458135.2 Marmota marmota marmota | reverse complement strand
GTTAAAAAACTGAGATGATAATATTTGTTGTTTTAAGCTCCTGTATTAAGGGTGATTTGTTATGCAGCAATAGAAAACGGATACGTTCCCATTCCAAACTAGATATTACCCTCTTTGTGTTCATTCTTGTTCGATTTGCCAATTCTTGCTTGCCATTCTGGCTTGGATCTCAGAACCCACCTCTGGGATCATTTCATTTCTTTCTGAAATATCCTTAAAGTTCCTTTAGTGAGTGTCTTTTGGTGGTAAACACTCTATATATTTTGTTTTGCCAAGGTCTTTAATTCACTCTCGTTATTGGATGACATTTAGCCGTATATACAATTCTAGGTTGATTGTTATTTTTCTCTGAGGATATTGTTCTTGTTCTCTATAAATCCACTCTCAGTCTAAATAAAATTTTTGTTATATAATTTCTCTTGATCCTAAACTGTTCCCCCCCCCCCCCTGGTGATTTGTGGTATTATTTTGATTGATCTGGTATAGAATTCCTTTTATAAATCTGCATGGGAGTTGCTCTGTTTACTGAACCTGAAGATTCATATCTACACAGTTTTGGAAAATTTCCAACATTTTTCTTCAGAAATTGCTCCTATCTAGTTTTCTCCTGTAGTTGTAACTAAAATTTTCCATTGCATCATTTCTCTGTGATACAGTTTGAATAATAGGCCCAGATTGTTCACCCAGTTCACTCTCTTCAGTTATTTTGAAATCTGGGTTTTAGCTGTTATTTTTTTTTATTTCAACAATGAAACATTTTATTTTAAGAGGTTTTATTTTATTCCTGATTTTTATTATATTATATTTTTCTTCTCTCATGTTTTGAATTTCCACTTTTTTTTTTTTTTTTTTTGGTACCAGGGATTGAACTCAGGGGCACTCGACTACTGAGCCACATTCCCAGCCCTATTTTGTATTATATTGAAAGACAGGGTCTCAGTGAGTTGTTTAGTGCCTCACCATTGCTGAGGCTGGCTTTGGATTTTCTGCTAATTCTCCCTCATTGCATGGTTTTAAATTTTGGATTGTGAGTTCATGGTTGAATCTTTAGAAATCCTGTGAAATATGAATTAAAGGTGTGTGTTCCTCCAGAGGAGATGCACATTTCTTTCTGCAAATATGCCCCAGATGTTCTAATAAAAAAAACCCACTTTAATTGGTAGGCTTTGTATTTCTTAAATCATGAAGATAGTATTTGCACATTTACACATACTATATATTATACCAAACTTATATGGAATCATGTCTGGAAACCAATTCTTAAAAAAACATTTATTTTCCCTAGAGACCAGGCAGAGTTAGATAACTCATCTTCTGTTTTGCCTAATAGTGTATTTTTTTCTTATCTATCTGGAGATTAAAAAAAAACCTGCACGGCTATAACTCTTAGAAGGTCATGGCTTGAGCCAGGCTCTGTGGCACTGCCCTATAATCCCAGAGGCTGGAGAGGCTGAGGCAGGAGGATTGCAAGTTCAAAGTCAACCTCAGCAATTTAGCAAGACCCTGAGTAACTTAGCGAGACCATCTCAAAATAAAAATAAATAAATAAATAAAAAGGGCTGGGGATGTGGCTCAGTGGTTAAGTGTTCCTGGAGTCAATCCCTGGTAACCATAACAACCAACGGCAACAACAAGAAAAGAAAGGTGAGGACTTGAGGAGGTGATTAGACCACAAAGGTGACACCCTTATAAATGGTATTAGTGACTTTATAATAGTCTGAGGGAGCTTTTCTGTCCTTTCCACCATGTAAGGACACATCTAGAAGGTACCATCTAGGAAGCAGAGAGTGAGCCTTCATCAGGATGCGGAATCCTCTGGTGCCTTGATCTTGAACTTCCCATCCTCTAGAACTGTGAGCAACAACTTTCTGTTGTTTATAAATTTCCTGATCTAAGGTCTTTTGTAGCCTGAATGGACTGAGGCACATGGCATTTATTCTCACTAGAGATTTCTCCAGGGAATACTATGAATTTCTGCTTGAGGGCTTTCTCCGGATGTAGGAGTCAGTTCGCCCCATTAATGCAGTTGAACCAGAGTTGCTGAGTCAGGGCCTTCTAAGGACAGCTCTCACCAAATAATACTCTGGTTTCTCTCTCCTTCCAATGGGACGACTTTGAGGCCTATTCCGCAGTGGTTAGCCAAGGTCCCAGAAGGACTGAGCCTTGGTTCCCTGGGTGATTACCTGGATTCGCTCCCTTTTCTTCCCCGTGTCTCTTCTTCACTCTCCTTTGAACTTAATATTTAAATCAGTTCCTCTAATTTATACGGAATATGAATTCTGCATACTGTTAGCACAATATGCAGCTATGGCTTCGCCTCCACAGTAATATAGACAAAGTTTTTTTGCTTTTGTGGTATCAAGAACCATTTGAACAGATTTGGGTCAGAACTGACGCAACTTCAGGGCAGAAGATCCAGGCATCCAGATGGTCTTGAGGTTGGCATGAACTAGGCATACCTGAGTACCTGACTTTGGATTTGGTGAGAACATTCCAAATAGTATATAGTATACTATATGGTATTCCAAAATAGAACAAGTGGATACATAGCTTAGGTATTTAGCACTCTTGGAGATTCTTGTGATGAAGCCACTTTGATACTAAGGATGTTGATGGTAAAACTGACAGTGAGATGTTTCTTGGAGATTTGTATCAAGGTGAGAAGGGGTAGAGTGGGGATAGCATAGAAAAGTGTTAACCAATGGCACTGCCCCCTCCTCTGTAGGACAGACTGCCAGTTGGTGGCCTGAGTGTTGAGCCTGGCTTTCAGATCTACTTTGTTGGTCTGAACAATGTTTAAAAACACAGACTAGATGCCACACATGTAAATTGGGAAGTTGCACTTGTAGATTAGGAACTCTAGGCTTCTTTTAAATAATTAGGACATGGGGCATCGCTATCCCAATATCACACATGGAAATTCCATGGAGCTAAACAACAGACTTCCTCTAAAGAGGAGGTGAATGTCGTTGTCCCCGACACTTTATTTTGTTAAGTTGAAACTGATCCTCTTCATTCGTTACAAATGCTCCTTGATGCGTGATGGGGCTAGGTCCCAATAAACCCATTGTAAGTTGAAAGTATCGTAAGTTGAAAATCTATATAATGTCCCTCACCTACTGAAGTCACAGCTTAGCAACACAGCAGGGCATCTGACAGGAGCCGTGGCTCACTGCCACCACCAGCCTCACGAGGGAGTTATACATCTCAGATTGCCAGCCTGAGAAAAGATCCAGACTCAAAATTCAAAGTGCAGTTTTTATTGAATGTGCATTTATTTTGCACCGTTATAAATGGCATTTGTGCCTTTGAAATGTGGGGGATGTTGTTTTGCAGAAAAGTATCTGTGGCTTCTCTCTCTTGCTCATTCTTCTGCTGTTGTTGTTTTCTAGAATTCTGAAGGTCGAATTCCCAGGAGGCTGAGATCAGGTAGCATGCACAAGCACCTCCTGTTCATCACGTGGTGACTGACTCTAAAGCCTCAGATGGGTTTTTGTTGGGACAGTGGATGCAAGTCCGTGCTTGGTTTAAGCACTGGTTCGAGCAAGTCAAGAGTGACTGGCCGTTTTCTCCTTGGGTATATTTTGAAAATCTGAACACTCCTTTACATACAAGTTGTCTTTTAACTTAGTCTAAACTGAAGCCAAGTGTGAGGTGGGAAAAACTCTAGAAAAATGACCTTTCTGTCCACTCTGCAATCTATTTGGGCTTCAAGCAGTTCAGTGGAGGTCAGGGCTAGAAGTTAGTCTCTGAAGCCTTGAAGCTCCCAGTACTTCCCCTTGGGAATCCCTTCCATCCAGTGATGCAGACCTGAGGCAGATGATCCTCGTGGAGAGGGAGGGAGGATTTTGACATTTCTCTGATGGTGGAAGTTGGTGGTAGCAAGCTCTTTCACATATGCAGAAAAGACCAGAAGAATCAGGTCTGGCATCAAGCTTTCAAGCTTTAGGGTCCCAGGTCACCTGTGATACTTTCATCAACTGTCCCCTGCCATGTTCTTCTGTTTACTAAAGGCTGTTAGCATCCTTAATGAAGCTCATATCACAGAATGCGGCAGGCTTTACTCTAAACAAGTGTTTGAACTTTCAATGCTTCGTAAAAATGCAGTAGTCTTTATCTGTGGTTTCACTTTCTACAGTTTTAGTTACCACCACAGTCCAAAATTATTAAATGAAAAATTTCAGAAATAAACAATTTGTAATTTCTACATTTTCAGCCATTCTGAGTAGCATGAGCAAATCTCATGCCATCCTCCTCTATCCCACCTGAGACAGGAATCATCAGTTTGTCCAGAGTATCCATGCCGTATATACTACCCACCTGTTAGTCACTTAGGAGCTGTCTTAGCTATCAGATCAACTGTGGCAGTACTCCAGTGCTTTTGTTCAAATTACTCTTATTTGACTTATTAAAGGGTCCAAACCACAAAAGTAGCAATGCTGGTAATTTTATGTGGCAGCACATTTTTTTTATTCTACCTTATTAGTATTGTTAGAGTATTGTTGCTAATCTCTTACTGTGCCTGATTTATAAATTAAACTTTATCTTAGGCATGAATATATTGGAAAAACATAGAATATAGGTTTTGATACAACCTACCATTTTAGGCATCCCCTGAGAGTCTTGGAATTTGGATAAGAGGGGAACTGCTATATGTCAATTCCACATGAAATCTGTATTAATAGCAAATTTATGGAATTGTTGGACCTCAAAATTATAACTGAGCCCCATGGATCTTTTGTATACACACACACAAAAAAAAAAATCTTACAGGGTCCTGGGAAAGAGGGGGATGTCAGTAAAACACCTCAAAAGAAGGACTGCCTAAAAAGATCCTTTGCACGTTGGAGATGTGGGTATAAAGAAGGGGGCCTGGTTTTAGTTTAAGTGGTACCTTTGACCTAAAACTGGATGAGTTCTCACGGTGGTTTTTATGCTTGAAGAGGAAGCAGAGCTTGCCTGGGAGGGTCCTCTGGGGCCCTGCCATTGGCTGGCCTTGCAACCACGGTTAAGACACACAGCCTCTTTAGCTCAGAGTTTTCTCTTCTGAACAAGGGGGCACTTGGGTTGAAGCCCTGAGGCTCCCTCTGGCCTGAACATTCTTCAGTTCTCTAAGAGAGCCCCTAGCCTGTCTGAGGGAAGGGCCTGGAGGAATGCTGACCCCTCCGGCAGAACACCAGGCTTGTGGGGAGATGAGTCACCAGACAGCAGCTTCTCCTCATACCTGAGTGTTTCATCAGAGGCCACAGACACACTCAGTCTGTCTCATGGGACATCAAGCCAATACCCAGCAGCTGCCCTGGGCCCCCCACCCCATGTAGGGGCAGGCTTCCTTCTCCTCCAGAGCCACAGAGAACTGTAACAGGACCAACCACAGTCCTCCATTGTCTACAGTGGCCATGGTGTGGCCAACAGGCAGTCCTGTGTGACCTGTACCCTTCATCTGTGACAGGAGGGTGGACTGGTAGGATGCACTCTATCACCCCATCCTCTGCTGATGGGGTGACGGCACTAGCCATACAAGACAGTTGCTGGGAATGGGAAGAAAGACAGTGTCTGATTTTCTGAGTTCTCGAAGACCTCATCTCCTGTTGACTCTGTCTCTAAGAATTACTTAGCAGGTGTGTCCAGGTGCTGATGGAAGGGAACTGGGTCACGTCTTAAGTACGAGATCCTTAGAATGAAGCCTCCTTCTTAGTTACTTGGACATTCAGGATGTTTTCATCCATGTGGATAGACCAGAGAGAACTATGTGGTTTTTCTCTTTGTCAGTAAGTAGGAGTAAGGACAAAGAGTTGTGAAGGAACCCAACAGTCTTGGGAAGAACAGAACCGAAGGACCCATCAGCACAGGTGGTCCCACAGGAAAACCTCAGTAGAATGCCGGACCACAGTCAGATCCAGACCAGAAATCACACAGAATGTCCAAGTGGAAAGATAGGTCAGTACTGCGTCCTAAGATGGAGTTAGTGAGAAATTGTAAAGATGAGCCTTGATCATGCAGATGAAATCCATCCTCTCCTCTAAGTGATGCTTCTGATTATATGTTGATGGGGATCATGACAGGCATAAATCCAAGGATGTTTGCAGACCAAGGAGAAATAACAGGGGGGCAATGAGTTACAAGACAATGACCCAGCACAACAGAGAGAGCACATCATTTGAGGGAAAAGCACCGCAGTGGGGGAGCTTTGTAGAAGGACAGGGCACGAATGGTCTTAAGGATATGGTAGGCAGCATTTAAGGAAAGAAATCTCAATTTGCTGACTGATCACCGAACCCAGAATTAACTGAGGGTCACTCAAAACCCTCATCCTAGCTTGATCTGAGGCAACTAATCTTTATCTTTAGCTATTCAGTAAAATGCTGAAATAAATGTTACCACGTCTTTAAGAAGGTATAAAAGTTATAGGTAAGTATGAATATCAACATAAATATGCCAAGCAAATTAATGTGAATGACTGGAATCAATATTTTTTGAAGCAAAGTTGAGAAAAATATAAGTGGAATGATTGTGTGATAGCTTGTGTGTACTTTACTATTGAAGATTTGAAAGCATTTAAGAAAAATATGCTGCATTAGGTGAATGCTTAAGATAATTCAATTACTGAATCTGTGGTCAAGTTACCTATCTGCAAAAAGTACATAATTTGTTGAATTAAAAAATGTTTGGTTGTAGTAGGTGGCATTTAATTGTTTAAAGGGATAAATTGAAAATACAGTATAAGAAGAATAAATTGAGTACTGGAACAGAGAGAAACCCTTCGAATAAGAAACAGCCCCACCGTGGGAAAGGATTCTAATGGTTAAGAGGCAAAGGGAATCCTGTTGGCTTGATCTGGGATTTCTTACTGAGGCTTGGACTGTTTGGAGCTCCCCGTGAGAAGGGAGATAGATGTCAGGTTTCAAATAAGGGAGCCCTTTGATAGCTCCCTGGGTGACCAGGCAGCCAGTGTGAATCTTAGAACGACGAATTGTGCTTGGAAAGAAGACCAGGGGTTTCTGGGCTGGCAATCCTTCCCTTGGCCCTCCTAGCAGTTGGGTTGGTTACCACTCACCTCTGTTCTAAAGGCGGAGAGGCCCTGGAGGGCTCACTGGCTAGGAATTTCAAGAAGGGCCACACAATGACGCTTTCCTGGATACCACACAGGCGCTGCCAAGGGCTGACATGCATGCTGCCTGCTGCCCATAAATCACCCTTTAGCCTCACACGGGCTAATGCTTCCTGGTGGACCCCAGTGTTCTTCTTCCGCTGCCCACTTGGTTTCCCCAGCACCCCAGAACAAAGCTACTGGTCAGGGACCTGGAATAGTCGCTCACAGGGTGTCCCAGCCTACATGGCGTGTTGTTTCTGAGCCCGTCTCCCTTTACTTTCAATGTAAACTCCCTCCTGTTGCTTGGTGTTGGAAGGAGCAGGGCACGGCCCCTGCGCTGTGTCTTCCCGCTGTTGTCTACAGTACAGATGACCTCTGCCAACTGCGTGCTCCTTGGTCACTGGGCTCCCAGTGCCTGCTGGACTCTGCCAGGTGCTCAAGCTGCACAAGCCCCATCTGGACAGTGTGGGCTCGTTCACCTTTGCTCACCTGGTCCTCGATGGTCCTCTGGCATCCTCCTCCTGCAGGCTTGGGTCTGAGCAGTGCCCAGGATTACCAACACGGGCTGCTGCTTGGGATTGTGCTGTCTGTCTTGCAGCTTTTACAAAAAGAGCTGCCGGTCTGGAGGACAGCCCTCCCTCTTCCTTCCCTCTCCAAAGAGTCTCCTCCTAACCGATGAACAGAGCTAGCTGCCCACAGGGGTCTCGGCTGGAGATTGGAAAGAACAGCATTTCAGTAGATAGTTCCTGCCTGCCCAAGAGGTCTCTCTAGAACCACCGACTTTTGGCCTTTTTCCTCTCTTTAGGTCTCTATTCTCCAGATTACTCAGCCTCTCCTTTAAAAAGTGCTTAGGAGAATTAACACTGCTTTGGTGGTTTGGATGCAAAATGGTCACCACCAAATGGAAACCAGGAGTATCCATCCAGGTGACTGGGCCCCACCAACACACACCTACAGCAATTCACTTTCAACTAGCATTTAAAATATCTGGATATCGATGTTGACACTCTTGTGTTTCTTTATCAACTTCCCTTCTTTAAATTTGAACCCAAAATCTTGTCCTGCTTGAAGCAGTCTACCGTTCAGTCCTGTCTACCCAAAGCTATCACTTTGGAACTGCATCTCTGTGGCTATGTGTCTATTTTTCCTTAATTGTACAGTTTTATAGCCCCATTAATCTGGGAAAATAAGAGAGAAATTGCTTCCTGCATGCAGTATTTGAAGGCATGACTACATAGCCTGTGATTTTTTAAATGTTGTTTCTTTGCTCCATTTACTTTAGAATTATTAGGTTCTTAGGAAAAATGGTTTAAGATTTTTTTTTTTCTATGAGCATTTTATCAATATGCCTTGTTCATTGTTTTTTGTGGTCAGGTCCTTCGCAGTTCACTCTCTATTTTGGAGGAAATGTTGCCAGCATTGTTTTGCATTCTTCAAGTCTGATCAGTTGTCCTGTTTGACAACCTGGATGGATCGATTATTCAGGTCCAAGTGACTTTGTAATTAAGAGACTTTTTGAAGGTCAGGTAGACCCCGTAGCAACCTTCAGCGACACAGGAAGCCTAGGCAGGCAGTGTGGACAAAGTTGATTGCTTTCAAGGACAGGAGAGCAGGTGTCAATGGCTATTTGAAGCATGATGACCACCAGAAGCCATGATAACCTGACTCTGGAAACTCCCAGGGGCTGGCCAGGTCCCATAGGGTTCACCCACAACAGTTTCCCCTCTGCTCCCCACTCACCAACTACTGCACAGAGGAAGCCATTGTCGGTTGTGGGAAATGGGCTTCCATACGAAATAAACACGCCAACTGCACAGAGCGCTCTGACTGCAGTAAACACTGTTTTTAGTAATTAGAGAATGGCCCTTCATTTGACTCTTTGAATTGGGAGATGGCATTTCCAGATACCACCTGACAGCAGAAGAGAACTTGGTCCACGTGGCTGAAAAGAGCAGAGGTGGGTGGTGTCGCCCTGCCGCTGCTGGAGAAGGAGGAGCCCAACCCGCCCAGCCCTGAATCGCTGGGCACGGAGTCAGGTTTAATGTCATGGCTCGGTTCGGCTACTTTATTTCCATACTCACTAGGCATATGCCTCAGTTTCTACATCCAGAACATGGAGATAAACATCCTGCTTACCTCAAAGGGCTGCTCATAAGGATTAAACGAGGGCTTTACAAAGGGAGGGAGTTTGTTAAATTTTAAACTGACGTTTAGAAGAGAGAGATTATTATGGCAATGATTCTCTGAAAGGAATTCTACAATTTTCTTGTACTTATGGTGCCTATTATAAGGGCACCAATCCCATACCTGCAGCTCCACCCTTGTGACCTAATCATCCCCCCCGCCCCCAGATCTTGACTCCTAAAGCCATCACTTTGGGGGTTAGGATTTAACACGAATTGTGGGGAGACACAAGCATTCAGTCCCTAGCACCTTCCCTTACTCTTCCCCACACCCTGTGTCTCCCACGGCTGCCAATTTCCTCTTCTAATCATATGTATTTCAGTAATTCACATCTTGGTGGCCCAGAGGCCATGGAGAAGTAGATATACTGGTGGGCATTTGTCCCTGGGCTTGTTGTATTATTTGACAGTTAAACAAAGAAAATGCTTTTGTTTCTGATGGAGACAGTGACTTTTTGACTTCCTTCTGCTTTTTCAGAAAAATTTTGCTCACTTCCTGATTGGTATCGAGAGCCCGGAAACTGCACACGCGGCTCCTTCTTCCTCAAGGATTTTTGTAGTATTCAGAACAGCCTCTGTCGTAAGGTCTCCTCCATGCTCCTGACACACGGAAGTTAAAGGATGAAAAGAGAAGCCCGAATCCTAGGAAACAATGGCTCCTTTGTTTTGTCAGACAGCCCTCCCACTTCTGGGCGCACCGTGAGATCTAGAAGTCTCCAGTGAGCGCTCAGGAGGTCTGGACTTCACAGAAGTGTGGCCTTTGCCCTGTGACATCCATGCACAGGGCTCCGGGTGCTGCCTCCTTGAGGACAGCAACAGAGCGACAGACCATCTCCTTCTGGGCAGGGAGATGTAACCACTCAGGCCTGAACCAAAATGGCTGTCAGGTATACCCAACCCGGCAGAAGGTTCCAGAATATAGCTTGCCCTTCGACTGACCCAAAAGTGTACCAAAGAGCTCCCCTGATATTCAGGCTGTGGAAATGATGTTAACTCACACTCTCATGGTGTCTTTCCAGAATTATCATTCTTCCTGGCTACACACCCTATTTCTAGCCACAAATAGCTTCTGTTTCAATATCGATGCTCCTATTCAGTCCCCAAAGGATCTTTCCAAAATTCAACCTCCTCATCGCCAACGGGAGGGAACCCACACCCACCCTGGTCTGGGGCTCTGCCCACATTTCCTGCCTCATTTCTCACCCCTGCCTGGTGCCTACAGCCCCTCCTCAGCGTTCTGAATGCTAAACCAGTTCAAGTCGTTGTCTCCCTGCCTTCCTACGTGCTGTTCCATGAGACCAAGTTCTCCTCCCCTGTCCCCTCTCTGTTCCGTCTTGCCTACTAGACAAGCTCTAGCCAGCAGGGGCATTCAGAGAACAGGCTCTGGAGTCAGAGAGGCTGGGGGATGCATTTGTTTTAATTCCACAAATATTTGTTCAGTTTCTTGTCTTCTCTGTTCCCCTAGGGGTGTGATTCCACCACTCTTAGCTGTGTGGCCTCAGAAAAGTTAGCTGACATCTCTGAACCTCAGTTTCCGTGTCTATGAGAAGGATGCCTACAAAGCACTTAGCAGGGTCCCTGATGCATATAAGCAAACCTCCAATGAAGAGGAGGTGTTGCCACTGTTACATTTTTTATTTGCTAAATTTCAACTTAAGTTTAATGATTTCTTCCTGGACAGCACCAACCTTACACTCTTCTGAACACCCTGTCCCCTGGTACCATGCCTGCCTCTGTGGCAGCCCTTCATACAAAGGATTCATTGTCTGATCCTCCCATGGCTCCTGCATGAGGACTGCATGTCCCCCTGTGGAGATCAGGTTGTGTCCTGCTCCGAATGACTCTTTGACGCATAGAACATCTGTTTTCAGGCTGTGCCTAAGCCTGAGTGACCTCATTTTCTAAAGCAGTAATTTGCCAGGAGCTACTCCATTTGGCGTTCAAGTGCCAAGGTCGAATGATTCCACACCTTGTTTGTGCAAGTCAACAACCACCACCTGCCCTGTACCACCATAAGGCACAGATTGATAGATGATGTATACATGCCAACTGACCACACTAAACCCAGGCGTACCCAGACATGTGGGCATCCCAAATCATAGCAGTCACATCAGACATGGGAATTTATCAACCCCACCAGATGAGAACCCTTCCCTCAAGACATAAAAGGAGGAGTCCTCCACCCCGAAACTGAGCATGGTAGCTCCTTGACCCTGTCACCTGGTCACTCATCATAAGCCTTGTCCAGAAAGATTGCCACCATGAGGGACCTACAATTTCCTGTCCCTACTGGGCTTCAGCTAAGTGTGGTTTCTCCTGCTTGCAAAGACCATGCAGAGCCGGCTCCAAGCTGACACCTCAAGCAACACTCGACACTCGACTGAAACTGCCGTCCATCTGGACCCTCTGCTTGGACAATTCTGAGGAATTGGTTAAAATCCTTATCTGACCACCTACAGTGGGCTTTTGGTTCCATCGCATCCTGTAAGCCAGCAGCCACTTTAACCCTTTCTTAGTCTTTCTGTGACCTATCTATATATCATCGTGTAAAGTGTATGTGACTTGAGTGTTTAGATATTAGAAATCAAGATGGGAATAAAAAAAAACCTTGTGTTTGCCTGGCTTGTGACAACCAGGTGACCCACAAGTATTCGTCTGTCAGAGATGAAAGTGGTATAGCCTATGAATTTATTATTCAATAGATTCTGACATTGTGGAGAGACACAAGGTGTTTCATCTATGTTAATGACACAGCACACTCCTGACACCTCCATTCCTTTATTCCCAGAGCCAAGAGCCGGGCTTGTACCTGAGGTTTAATGGCTCCGTGGAGTAGGTCCCCCGTCTCCAGGGGGAATCACACCCCAGATCTTCAGACTATAGGTCCTAGTTCTTTCCCTGATGTTCCCAGTCCTCATGCCTCTGGTGACAGTGATTTGGCAGTAGTGGCTATAGTCTGAAAGGTAAGTATGGAGACAGACCAGCCCCGGCAACTTTTTATATGATGATGAAATCAGAAGACAAATTCTGACGGCTCCGGGCATCTCCAGTCTTGCTATTATTCTACATCTTACACGGACAGGATACCAACGACCCAGGGTCCCATCGCCATTGTAAAGCAAGAGTGACCTGCACCATGAATTGTGTCTGCTCTGATTCATGTGCTGGGGTCCTAACTCCCCGTCCTCAGAATGTGAATGGGGGGTCTTTAAAGAGGTGGTTAAGTTTAAATAAAGCCTAATCCAATCTGACTGGTGTCCCTATAAGAGGAGGAGATCAGGACACAGCTACACATGGAGGGAAGCCCACATGTAGACACAGGGAGTGGACAGCTGTCTGCAAGGCAGGGGAGAGGCCTCAGGAGAAACCAGCCCTGCCCACGCCTTCACCTCACACCTGCAGTCCCCAGAACTCTGAGGCAATGATGTCCTGATGTTAAAGTCACTACGTGGGTGATACTTTGCAGCCTTGGGGACTGAGACACACCCCAGTGGGTTGGTTCAGACATTTTACTCATTGGACCGTGACCTTCCCGTGGGCGGGCTGGTTTGGCCTTTGGGGTAACGCCCAGTCTCCCTCTCCTGTCTGTGCTGCCGTAACAGAACAGCACACACTGGGCCATTTGTAAGACAGAGATTCTTGGCTTATTGTTCTGGAGTCTGGGAAGCCCAAGGTCCAGGGTCCAGGGGGCTTCTTGTTGTGTGGAGCAGAGGGACAAAGGGGTGGGGCAGACCAGATCTATTCTTCTGTCACTCCCCTACTCCTGGATTCCTGGATAATGATGCCGATCTACTTCTGTGGGTCAGAACCTGATAGCGTCATCTTTCATTTTGTCCTGTCTCCCAACACAGCCGCCCCGGGGAAGAAGTTTCCAACACATGACGCCTGCAAGGCCCCTTCAAACCATGGCGCTCCCTTTCGTGATCCTTAGCACTAGAGAAAACCCTGCACCCACAGCTCCTCTCACAGGGCTTGCTGATTAAGATTGATGATCGATGGTGCCGCCCCGGGGGCAGCTCTGGAAATTCTGGAAGGAGGGTGGGGATCTTGGGGTAACTTGCAAACTAAACATACTGGAAGGTGAGCCCATGCACAACCTGGGAGGCGGGGAAAGCCTCTCGGAGGCATCTTTTCCTAATTTTCGGTGGGTGAGGTTCCATGATTTGGAAGACCCATTGGTCATTTTGTTCTTTGGGGGCTCCTGGGTTTTGCTAGTGAACTGCTGCATCTCGATGCTTGATTTCTCCTTCTCGCTCTGGGTTACTCTCACCGGGCTCTCTTCCCTCCATCCCTCCTTCTCCCATGGGCTCCCAATCGCCTCTGCAGACTCACTGCAGCTGGAGAAAGTGGCTGGTCCCCTCTCCCTTCACCCCACACCCACTGAGCCCTTAAACAGCCCACAGCTGGAGGCTTGATCTCCCCGTAAACACAGGTGGACATCTGAAAGAACTTACCGCAGCTCTGGTAGAACACCTCCAAGCCCTCGTTCCTGCAGGCCACGTGTGTGGGCCAAATTTCCCCTCTGCCCCCGTGGCCTCCGCCGCTGGGAGAAATCAGAGTCCAGACCAGGAGGGCAGCCGTGAGGCCGTTCATGGCGAGGGCCTGTGTGTGACCAACAGAAAACCAACAGGCCCCAATAAAAGGGCCCCAGAGGCGCTTCCTCTCCTCTGACGAAGGGAGAGGCCTGTTGGGTTTCACTTCTCAAATCTCAGGCTCCTGAGACCGCACTGTGAGAGCAGAAGGTGAAATCCGTTCCCTGGGGGCCACTGGCACTTGGGTGGTCAGGATGAGGCTGGTCTGGGTCTGGCATCCAGTGGATGTTGACTTTATGCTTTCTCAGGGAGCAGACCAGCAAGGGACGCATGACATGGTGCCTGGGGTCCTTCAAAACAGCCCTCCTTAGCGTTCCCAGCCCCAGGTGGAGTTGTAAACCCAGGAAAGATAAACCACAGGCCTCCACGTGTTTTCCATCAGGAGCTCCCAGCCTCTGGAGGGCCCGGGATCTGGCTGGGACCAGCAGGAGGCATTTGGCATGTTGAGGGCTGCAGACTGATATTTGGAATTTGGAATGAGGCTTTGCCTAACTGGCATCTTGCTCTCTCTGGTTTTGGCTCCATTGTCGGGGGTTAGGATCTCAGCACTCCATTGTCCAGTTGAAGAAAATAGGACCTGGCTTTGGGAGCAGCAGACGTGGGCTCCGGGGGTGTTGGGGGGAAAGTCAGTGCTGTGCTGTTTACGGGTTTGGCCTGGTCGGGGGAAGCTGCAGGGTGAGGATGCCGGGTGTTCCTTCTAAGTCTGCCTTAATTGGCTGGTCCTTGTTGGGATCATTAATGTGATACACATCCTGCTCTCTTTTCAAACCCAAGATCATCTTATCCTTCCTCCAAATACCTCTGTTACCCTGCCGTTCTTCAACCTTGATGCCACAGCACCCAAGAGAATCTGAGACACGGGCAAGGCCCGCAGAAGTCAGGAGCAACAGAGGACCACTCTTTCCCCAGGGAGGGCAGGCATTTCTTCTAGTGCGCTAGGAAAGTCGACTGTTTCTTTCAGTGGCGAAATAAGAACTAAAGTCACCTTAAAACTGCTTTTGGCCAGGCCCGGTGGCACACACCTGTAATCCCAGTGGCTTGGGAGGCTGAGGCAGGAGGATCGTGATTTCAAAGCCGGCCTCAGCAAAAAGGAGACATTTAGCAACTCAGTAAAGACCCTCTAAATAAATAAGGGCTGGAGATGTGGCTCAGGGGTTGAGTGCCCCTGAGTTCAGTCACCGGTACCAAAACAAAACAAAACAAACAACAACAACAACAACAACAAAATCCTCCCAAAACAACTGCTTTTGGTAGTATGTGGAGATTTAATGACCAATAAAGGAAAACAAACATATTGAATTTATTGGTGAGTAGTTGGATTTTTAGGGAGATATTAAAGAGTAGTTATTTGGGGAAGGGACAAGCCTGGACTGATATTTTAAAGGTGCCTGTGTGCAAATAAGTTCAGTGATGGTGGTCTTCAACAGTGGTCCTCAAAGTGGTCTGGGGAGACAACAGCATTGGCTTCCTTGGGAGCTTGTTAGAAGAGCACCTTCTGGACTCCACGTAAGACACACTGAGTGGGAAACTGTGGGCTGGGCCCAGCATTCTGGGAGGGCCTAGTGCTCTAGGAAGGTCTGATGCAGGTTCAAGTTTAAGTAAAAACTGGCTTTGACAGAACCCAAGGAGAAAGCTGAGTCCCAAGGAGAGGTGGGCCAGTTGTTCTAGAAGGAAACAAGCTAGCCCCATGCTGTGATTTAGTGTTTTCCCCAAATCTTCATGATTAACCCTTGGAAGCTTGGTCTTCAGTGTGGTGATGTTGGGAGGTGGTGTGGGACCATTAAGAGATGGGGCTTAATGGAAAGCAATTAGGTCAAGGAGGTCACTGCCCTCCAAAGGAATTAATTAGTTTTCATGGGACCCTGGTTCACTCTCCAGAGAGGGTTCTCATGAAGAAGAAGCAGACCCTTCCCTGGTCTTTCCCTCTAGCTTTTATGTCACCGTTTGATTTGCTCCCTCTTGCATATGCTTCCGCCATGATGCCACTCACCATGCTATTATGTAGCCTAGGGGGCCCTTACCAGAGCCAGTACTGTGCTTTTTGGATTTGTGGCCTCCAAAACTATAAGTTAAATAAACCTTTTTACTTATAACTTACCAAGCCTCAGTTATTTTGTTACAGTTATGGAAAATGGACTAATACACTCCACATAGTCCCAGTAAGGGGAGGTCAGCAGTGCTCTGAGCAATATCTCAGGAAGTGAGCATTTAGCCATGGGCCTTTGTGGAAGTGTTGTATCCACAGTTGATCCAGAATAGGAACAAATAAGCTTTCCCTTGGGATAACTGAATATTCTAGGAATTGTTGAGTTAGCTCTGAGCATGTGAATTAGGAGAGCAATTAAGAATAAGATCTTCCTTTCTTGTAGATTATGGCATGACCAATCCCAGTGGAAGGACCCTGGAGTGTAGGGTATGGAGTAACATCCTGATTGAAAGCTGTGGGCAGCAGGGGCAGGGATACTGCCTTAGTATATTCTGACTACCACAATAAAAGTACCATAGACTAGATGGCTTAAACAAGAACATTCACTTCTCACAGTTCTGGAGGCACCAGCCGGTGGTTCCTAGTTCAGATAGCACCTTCTCCTCTCAGGGTAGAGCAGTCAGGGATGTCTCTAGGGTCTCTTTTATAATGGTATTAATCCCAATATGAGGTCTCTATCCTCAGGACCTAATCACCTCCCCAAAGGCCCATCTCCTAACACAATCCCATCACCTTGGGGGTAGAATTCTAGCAAACACTGTAGAAAGCATGTAATCTGAGGACAGGGCCATAGATTTTTATTAACCAGCAGACTCCACACTGAGATGAATCTAATCCAAGGGACTGGAATTCAGAAATATTCAATATGGCCATTCAGAGACCCAGTGGAACAGTGTTCTCAGACATAAACAAGCATCAGTGTCAGCCGCAGGACCTATTAACATACCAACTGCTTTCCCTGCTCCAGAGCTTCTGATTCAGCAGGTATGAGGAAGGGCCTAAGCACATGTGTTCCTAAAAATGTTCCCTGGTGCTGATCTGGTGTTGCTGGTCTGGGGCTGCACCTGGAGAACACTTCGCTTTGGGTTATAGGACTTGATCTGTTATAGAATGTACTATCTATCTATCCATGTATACATATATATATATATATATATATATATATATATATATATATATATACACACACTTTATTTTATTTTTAAATATGTTATTTTTAATTGATGTAATAATTACATATAGCTTTGGGGGTACCGTGTGCCATGTCAGTACATGTGTAATGATGAGATCAGGGTAATTTGCACGTCCATCACCTCTGACATTTATCACTTTTGCTGGGAATGTTCAGAATCCTCCCTACTAGCTATTTTACAGAAAAATACAACTAATTGATGTCAACCATCCATTACATGGGAGAGCACGGGAGTTGTTCCTCCTATCCACAGTGCCATGGACATGTGAGCCATCCTCTCTCTGTCCCACAACCCCTCCCATGTTCTGGTAACTATTTATCTACTCTCTATTTCTGTAAGATCAGCTTTTTAGCTTCTGCATATGCTGCAGTCTGGCTGGGCACAAATCACGAGCCACTGAAGCAGGAACAAACTTTATTTCTGAACTCCACCAGCACACTCCACACACGTTCCCCGGGAACTCTCCCGAACGCCACGCGGCTGGTCCAGGAACAACCAACGGGAAATCCCTCCTCGCGCACTTCCCCAACCAATGAGAACTCTTCAGGAATCCCTGCGAGAGCTCAACTGGAACTCATCAGGAACTCCGTGAGAACTCGCTGGCGTCACCTCTCAATCACTACTTCTGGCAAAAGTGCCATGCGTCATCCTGACTTGGCTGTGGCCCTCAACATGCATATGAGTTAGAACATGTGGTATTTATTATTCTGTGCCTGGCTTATTTCACTTAACACAATGTCCTCCAGGTCCATCCAGGCTGCTGCAAATGGTGGAATCCCATTCTTTTTTATGGCTGAGTAAGATTCCATTGAAAATGTATAATTTTTAAAAATCTTCTTAATAAAAGATTATTTTGTTATATTATAGCTGTAAGTTTAGATAGCATGTAGCACATTTACAGGGAAAAAAAGAGTAAGCCATTTTTTTTTCTAAGGAATTCGACTTATTAGTTCTGCTTCCCGAGAACCAGGGTTTGACTGAAATCCCTAGGTATGGCCCATCTTCAGGAATCAATTCCTAATGATATCTCGAGTTCTTCAACCAGAAGCTTTACAAACACAACAAAAAAATTTTTGAGAATGTCTTGTTCCCTAACTATGAATAAAATTAGAATCCATTTATGATAGTTATGTAAAATATGGTCATGTCTATGTAAATGGAAACCAAATATATCGTCAGGCTCTGTCGTCGACTGCTGATGCCTTAGCAAGTTGTGGCTAAAGAAGCTGTGTCCCTGGTCTCACCCAGATCCATCTTCTACGTGGACCATCGCCTTCCTGCATCTCAGGCTGGGCTTTTTCCACAGAAGTCAGGTTGATGATGGTCTTTCTTTTCTTGCAGAGTAGGAACGTTAACAGAAAGAAAGGCTGTTGCTGAAAGTGTCCTTCAGAAGGGACTCTTGTGTTGAAGAGACTTGGAGGGTGAAAGGTGTGACTCAGAGCAGGAGTCCCACCATGAAGGTGCCTAAGGATGAGCCTTCTCCACATGAAAAAGTAGAGTGTTACAGAGGGAGAGAGAGAGAAAAGTAAGGAGTGGAGGGAAGAAGGGGGAAGGGAGTTGTCAAAGGTTGCTGCAGAGTGGGGTGAAGCCCCTGTCTGTAGGTAGGATGGAGCGAAGTGTGTTTGAAGAACAGATTCTAAATTGTTTGATGTGTAATATGCAGCATGACAGCTGTCTGAGAATACGCCCCTAGGGATTCTGTGTGTGCGTGTGCATGTGTGTGTAAAGGGCAGATGTTCATGTTTGCATTGGTGGGATGTGCGACACAGGGTTCTGGAAATACAGGCCCCTTGGGAAAGTGATTCAACTTCAGAGGGTGTCAGACTTCCCCAGGACGTGGGAGGAGGTTCAGGGCAGCAGAGGGCAGGTAGCCTGCTGCTCTTTAACACCAAGCATTGACGATAGAGCTCTTTGCCTCCACGGGCAGTTGTGCCTTCACCGTTATCTGTGTTCAGCTGTGGCCGTCCTCTGCTCATGCCCCTCGGGTGTGTAAGCTGTCGGGCGCTGCACAATAGTGTTTCTGTCCACACACACTGCTCATGGGATGGTGGGCAGCAGCAGCCTCACGCATCTCAACACGTCTCCTGATGGCATCATTTTGTCTTGTGCTTGGTTTCTCCCCAGGCCCTTCTGTTCATCATGGCCCCTAAGCAGACGAAATCCGTAGCTAATGCACCAGTAAGAGGCCATCTTGAGCGACTGACCTGGAAATGAAATTAAAACTGGTAAGGACCCTGAGGGGGAAGGTCACGGATGTCACGTTCTTGCTCACCAGTCAGGGGCGCCCCATTCCAACACAGCTAAGATCTTGAAAAACTAGAACAAAGTGTCAGGAACTGGGAAGGTTGTGCTTCCCTGCAGGCCGTCAGCTAACAAAACTGCAAGAGGGCCCTGTACCAGAGGCGGAGAAACTTCTAGCACCACCACGGATTGAGGACCAGACACAGGAGCTCATTCCTCTTGGCACCACGCCAATCGTGGCCAAAGCCAAAAGGTTGTTTTCAGTGTCTAAATAGAAGGCTGAACTCAGGGATGAGTTTTGAATCTACTGCTGGTTTCGATGACTCAGGGATCCTCACTGGAGGAGCTGTGGATCTGGGAGTGCTCATGTGGAGGCTGCTGAAGAATTTTGGACTAAGAATTCCAGGTAAGCCGAGGACGGAAGAGATTTACTTGCCAGAGCAAACCTCCAATGCCGTCTAGGTCTGTGTAAGTGCGCTCTGCGATATTCACACCACGACTAAATCACTCACGACAAGTTTCTCAGATCATGTCCCCATCGTAGGGGACTCTGTGGTAGGCAACAGTTTCTCCTTGGCTCCTTTGCCCTGTGACTGTCTCTGAGGAAGGGAGGCTACTTCCCGTGACACACACAGTTTAGCAGCCCTCTCGGGTGCCTGCTGATGTGACAGTTGTCTCAATGCCTCCTTCTGTTATGTGGGCTCTGTTAAGATCTTGTAGAACTGTTAAGATCTTGTCCTCCTGAACCTTTCCTCAGAGTCTCTCCCACAGCCTCTCAGACTCCTGGGGATTCACCCATGGAAAGTGCAAGATGCCCGCAAAGTTCCCTGGGCAATTGACATCACCCATCCCATGTATGTATCTGAGAAATGTGCAGAAAACAGCCACCTGCTTTTTCTACAAGTGGGGGAAAAAAAGTCATCTGTTTGTTGACTTGCCTCAAATCCATTCAATTATTTATTCGACAAATATTAAGCAGCTACAATCCCAAGCCCCAGGAACTCACCAAAACCGAGTCCTCATTTTTACAGAGCTTTCCTTCTATGGGCGGCAACATCAATAAACAAATTTGTTTAGCACAATTGTTTAATAAAAGAAAAAAGACTTTGCTTGTTGAAAAATTGTTTGTATTCCACACAGAAAATTGGACTGAGTTTACTGAAATATTTTCAACAGACTCTGGCTTACAGGCAATAAACTTAATTTTTTTTTTTTTAACCCCAGACCAGTAGCTCATCAGGATTCTCCAACATTGTTTTCTGCCATGAACAAACTGTGGCAGGCTTATCTGATACGCTACTCTCTTCCCATTTTCTTGTTGTCAGTCCATTTGTTATCATTATTAATGTTTAATTATTTCAAGGACATAATATACAGAGCATTTGGCTTCTCAATGGGTCTATAAATTCTATGATAAACAACAAACATAAATGATTTCTGTTTGAGGAGCACGTTTGCCAGGCCAGGAAGAGGTGGGCCCACTATAGATCAGTCTGATCAATTTTCCAGTGACTTAAAGGGCAAAAAAATTGCAATAGCTGATCAAAGTAGAAGAAATTGCTGAGTTCAGGGAAGAGAGGTTGTTTAGGTCAGCTCTTTCCTTGCCGGGACCAAAAGAAATGACAAGAACAATATTGAGGAGAAAAGGTTTATCTGGGGCTCATGGTTTAGAGGTCGCAGTCCATAGACAGCCAAGTTTATCGCTCTGGGCCTGAGGTGGTAGGGCATGGTGGAGGAAAACAGCTCAGGACACGGCAATAAGGAAGCAAGGAGAGAGAGAGAGAGAGAGCGAGCTTTGCCCCAGAGGCAAAATATGAACCCCAAAATCACATCCCTAGTGACATGATCTCTTCCAGCACACCCTACTTGTCTACAGTTAATCCACATCAGTGGATTCATCCACTGATTAGATCAAGGCTCTCGTCACTCAATCATTTCGCCTTTGAACATTCTTTCATTGTTTAATACATGAGTTTTGGGGTGACACCGCGTATCTAAACCATGACTGAGGTATAATCTGAAAGGGCTGATGCTGGCTGTATGAAAATCCTCTACAGCATGGGACACATTGACTACTTACAGCGAAAATCCTGCGGCTCCAATTGAGATGGTGTTCAAGATTCCGTTTGGATGAAATGGAAGTGATTTCAGTACACTAAAGGAAAGCATCAGGGGTGAAACAGACATGTAGCCCCGAGTGGGAAGAATCATTTCATTTTTCATGTAGTGTGCAGAAGGGGCTCGATCCTCGGAGCTAGACCCCAGGCTCTGTCTTTGGTGTGCACCTCCAACTCCAGGTGCTCCGGAATTTCCAGTTGTCACTGCGAAGTCAGCACTAGTCACATTTGAGCCAAATTATTGGAGAGCATGTTCTGCTGGACAGACAGGTTGGAAGGTTGGAATCAAAGAACTTATTCTTTGGATCAGATGCTTGGGATTCTGTCCTTCCTTCTTTTCTTTCTGCCTCCTTGCCTCCTTCCTCCCTCTCCCTGCCCCTCTCTTTGAGCTGTAGATGGTAGCCAGGAGTTTGAACGTGGTAAGCAGGTGCCCTGCCAGTGGGCTACACCCCATAACCTCTGCGGATTTTCTTGACCTTTTGTGTTGGTGGCTGCTGAATCCACCTAGAATTCTTCTGAAAAGGTCTTGTGGAGAGCTTTCTAGTCCCTGGAGTAGAAACCTAACCCACAGTAATTTTGACACATTAATAATCTTCAAAGTAGCCTGTATTTTTTCTCTTTGGTCATGTATAAGAATAGCCAAAATGTACCAAGCCCAGTTATGTGCCAGCCATTCTTTAAATGTGTACACACACACACACACACACACACACACTCCCTTACACAATTAATCCCCACAACAACAACCTCATAAGGTGGATACAGCTCCATAAATCACTCCTCCCACACTACTTTTTCCGCAACTCTGAAACCCCAAAACCCTGAAAGAGAAAAGGTTTTCTTTTAAGTTCATTCTTTTGATGAAAAAATGCCATCTAGACTGATGATAATTTTTCTAGTTTTAATATAGCCCACCTAGGTGAACCTTAATTTGTTTCACTGCAAAAATATTCACGGGGTTGATTAGTATGTATTGGGGCCTGTACCAGACACGATGGTGGTGGGATGAAATGCAGACTCTATTACCTCTCTAAAACCAAGAAATTTAGAAATCCTAATTTCTGAAACCCAAAGATAACATTTTAGGGGTTCTGGACCTTTTGTGTGGTGATCCTCATTCTCTGGTTGAGGAAACTGAGGTAGCTAGTGAATTATCCAAGATCCTACATGTGGTGGGGTCATTGGTTGGACATATAGATTCCAGAGCCCAAGTTCTTGAACTCGGAGAAGTGTCCTCTTTACAACTTGCTTATTGTGGCTTGCTTATCTCCCCCCCTGGTGATATCAAAGCAAATTATGCCCCTTCTTGGACACTATTGGGACTTGGCCCATGTAGCTGCAAGGAGCAGGCTTGACCTAGGCTTCAGTCCATCATATGGAGTGGACAAATTGTAGTGTTGCTTAGGAAATGGGCTTGGTGGTCAGATAGGTCTGGGCTAAATCTTGGCCGGTCTCATGATCTCCATGAATATAAATTTACTTATCTATGGAAAGGTCCATAGTCATCAATAAATGGTAACTGTATTAATATTTTTATTTTTAGATGGAAACCAGATGGTGGTAGCTGCCTTGAGGCCGGAAGCGTCTCAGTCCTCTAGTTTGCAGACTCTGGTCATCAGCTAATGCTGGGTTGTGGACACTGTGACTAAGTGAATGGGCCTCTAGGCGATGCCTAAGTATCTTCTCATGAACATTGCAAAATGGCAATGGAAAACTGGGCTCTGAAAGAGAAGAGAGAATCCTTGGAAGGTGGGACGACAAGACCAGCCCATGAAGAAGCCAATGAACGGCACCTTTTTCCAATCTCCACTGGGCACTGGTGAAGCAGGGGGTCAGACAGTTCATGGTAAACTGCTTAATATTTAGATATTGAGCTCTTCCTTTGCATCATGAATATGTAAGTTCCAACTGTGAGGTTATCAGAAAATAATGAGGACAAAACACTTGGTGCTTTCCATGGCTGTGACCTCTACACTCGCCTGGAACTTCATTGTTTTTTTTTTTTTTAAAGTCCCCAGCTCTAAGTTGTCATTTCTTGCCCCTTTTATAGCAGTTCAAGTGCAACATTGGACACTTCTCATTAGGGAGTCAAAGATGAAGTCACTGAAAATAATTTGGTTCTCACAAATTACAATGAAAGGGAAGTTGATTGAGTGAGGATCTCTCTTTCCACCTATGAGTGTGTAGCCCGCTGCCGGCTCCCCAAACAGGGGTCCTCATGATCTCCTGGCCTCCAATATGGCCCCTCTGAATTCCATTCTCCAGCCCACACTCAGCGTTATCTTGTTGGACTGTGAATCTGCTGAGGGATGTCCTACCGATGCCCATCAGTGGGATCCCCTGACTGTGCCTGTCAGGCCCTTGCAGATCTGACCCTCCCCCTCCAGCTTCTTGACCCAGCACTCCAGTCTTGCCGGCCCGTTTTCTCCTGTCCCAGAACCACTGGCACATGCCCGGGGATGCTCAGAGCCGCTCCTGGGTCATAATGCTGACACTTCCACTAGAGCCAGGTTTCATTCTTGCTTCCCGGAGACAGCTGCTCCGCTGTGTCTGGGAAACCCCTCTAAATTCAGCTTGGGACCCTACCTCCTCACAGCATTGCTCCTGATCCATCATTCAGTTGGGGTCCCTGCTATGTTTTGAATGTTTGTCCCTAAGGATTCATGTATTAGAAACTTAACCCCCAAAGAAATAGGATAATGGTATTTGGAGTGGGGACCACTGGAAGGTGATTGGGTCCTGGAGCCTCTCATGAATCAAATGGTCCATTTATGGATTCATATAATATAAGGTGGTGGCTTTGTTATAAAGCAGCCTTGCACTGTGTCACTATGTGATGCTCTTTGCCACGTTATGCTGTGCCATGCTAAGAAGAAGGCCCTTCCCCCCCAAATGACACCATGTTCTTAGCCTTCCTAGCTTCCAGAACTGTAAGAAATAAACCACCTTTTTTTTTTTTTAACAAATTGCCCAGTCTCATGCTTTATTACAGCAGCAGCAACAACAACAAACTAAGTCAGACTTTTCCGTAGTATAGCAGGGAGTCTTTCTCTTCCTTGTTTTTCTTTTCTGCTTTTTCTTCTATGCCCAGTGCCTAGCACATGCTAAGGCTCAGTAAGATATTTTAGATTGAATGGATGAAATCCAGAGGATAGTGGGTCCCAACAAGCTCATCCTGGGCTGCGGGACTCCTAGACTCATGGACTATCACAAGTAAGGTAAAGCAAGGACTTTCTCAAGAAATTAACAAAGTGTGTTGTCATCTTTTTCACAAGCAAAGCCCAGTTTCTCATTTTTCTTTTTGTTTCTCATTGTTAAAGTAATATATTTTAAGTATGCAGGCCAACTCTTCCCTGTGGGACCGGGAAGTTGGAAGAAAGGGGAAAAAATCATCACCAGTAATCTCGGTACCTGGAGGTCACTACTGTTGTCACTTTGTGAAATGTCCTTTCAACACACACACATACACACACATTGCATGAACTGCACACTAACGTTTGACATTGCTCACATTGGTCTTTTAGAATTTTTTGATTCTATAACTTTTAATGACTGATGCTGTAATATACTACTCTATGGATGGACCATGATCTATTTAATCAGTTTTTACTTTAGACCTTGTAGACAGTTGTTAATAGCAAACTAATAGAAGATAATTGTAGAGTGAATTTTCTGATCGTTACATTTTGGTTTGGCCATGATTATTTCCTTAGGGTAAATCCTAAAAGCAAAATGCTTGGTAAAAAGAATTACCAAATTTTTCAGGCTTTTGATACATGCAATTATATTTTTTCAATTATATTGAGCAATTTCACAATGTTATCAGCAGTTAGGCATTATTATTTAAAAGGTTTTTGAAATTTCTTTTAGCAATAATAGGATTTTTTTTGCATTATTATTTCTGTTTATTTGTAGTTTTTCCTTTGTTCATTCTTGCACATGGTAATACCTCATTTTCTATTATGATACCAAATTTGAATGAAAGAAATGGAAATTAAGAGACTAGTTAAGATGGATTAAGACCTTCATGAAAATTCCTTTCCACAAACATTATTGTTGCTTCACTTTTCCTGGTGCTCTTTATTCCTGACTAAATTGTTACAATCTGGTGCAGATAAATAAAATCCCACTGTGAGATTTTTTTTTTGAGACTAAAGTTTACTCTCTGAATCATCAGACTATCAGTAAAACACAGTGTGCATAATATATCCATTAAAAACAAAAATAATACTTGACATAAGATATTGTATTTATCCCGGGCATTTCCCTGTATTTGCACAGGATTAGCTGAGAAGTTGTGGGCGTATTTCTTCAGCTGTGTCCCTTGTCCGTGAACACATTCTGGACAGCTGCTATTGTTATAACTGCAACTCAGAGGGCTTGGTCCCTTTGGGAGGCTCTGGGTGTGCGTTAAGAGCAATAGGAGATGTAGGGCCAGTTTCTTAACCTTTGAGCAAACAGGCAATGCTGATGTTCCCAAATGCTTTCTTCCAAGTCTCCACCAGAGAAGGGACATTGGGAAGGGAAAGACTGCCAAAGGTCGTGGAGACCAGCAATCTGTGTCTGTGTTCTGGTCCCACCACTGATGGCTGCGTGACCTTGGCAAGCCAGACTCTTGTGTGAAAAGTGAAGCTTCATTTGACAAGTTTCAGGTTTGAAAACAAGATCTGATGGAGCACAGATGGAAAATGCTTTCTGTGGATCTGACACTAACATCCTGGTAGCCCTCATTAGGAGACAAACAGTTCTTTTGAAAAAGAATGCCAATGGAAAAAAATATATATCAAAAGCACTCTAACCATATCAAACAAGTTTCAGAAGATTTGAGCTTCTTGGTAATCAGGTAGATAACTGTTCTTTTAAGTTAAATAAGAATAATTGACTACTCATTCATTGGTACTGATTATTAGAATAGCTGGGTCAGAAAAATATCCACTTTTTTTCAGGCTGCTTGGTTGTGGTGTTTTCTCAAGGAAAAAAGATTATGAAGTATAATATGAACATCTGCATAGAGGCATTTATATTTTTACCCTTGTGCTTTGCTGTTTCTTAGCTTCCCTTTCATGGTAGCCACTTAGGTATCCGTCAGATATTATATGTCTGCCTTCCCTACTGAGGGAAAAAACTTGTCATTAGCTCTTGAATTCTTACTGTCCTGAATGGCATCTGGTCTTTACCGTTAGAGAACTGAACAACAATGATAATTAAAAAATCAATATATTTTTACATGGCCTTGAGATAGGTATGGTGTAATACTTGTCATTTAGACGAGGAAACGGAAGTTTAGAGAATTAAGTCATTTGTCCAAGGTCTTATAATGGCAGAGCCATGACTCAAGTGCAAGAGCAATATCCAAATCCCTTTCCTTCACCACAACAAAATATTGCTCCAAGTAAACAAATAGAAGAATAAATGAGCTGCAGGATCAAAGGGTACACACAGGAGGAAGAAGATGGTTTCTTGTCCAAGCTCACAAAGTGTGTGACTGGTGGGTTTGGGACCCAAACTCTTTCTATCACTCCCACCTCTTGCCCACGGTTCTCATGCCCTGTCCCGGCTGGAAGTGACGAAAGATTACTTGATCTTACCTGGAAACTCGAGTTCTCCTATCTATCCTTTGTCATTTTAGTTTCCTGCCTTCTTCAGGATTAATAATACAGTAGGTAGAGTTTCTCTGTATTGCATGTCTTCTCCTCTATTGACGTTTTTGTGATGCCTCCTGTTTCCTGTTGCTAGTTGTTGACTGAGGGCTGTGCTGCCATTGGTATAGCTGTAAGGGGCGTTGGCACTTGAAATATGGCCAAAAGAAATTGAGAGGCGCTGATGGTTTAAAATACTCACTCCCTGTTTAAGAATTAGTGTAAGAAGAATGTAACACAGCTCACTGAGGATGTTTATGTCCGTTATGTGTTGAAATGATAATATTTTGAAAATACTGGGTTAAATAAAATAGAATACTAAAAATTAGTGCCTTCTATCTCTTATGCTTTTAATATGTCTGCTAGAAAATTTGAAATCACCTATGTGACTTTCATTTGTGATCCATATTATATTTCTTGAGTTAAGGATCTGCAAGAAACTTCAAACGATACATTTAACTGCTTTTATTCTTCATTCTATTGCACATATATATAGCACTTCTACAAGTTATAAAAAAATCAACAATATATTACCTTTCTTTCTTTTTTTTCTTTAAATGTTTTTTAAATTATAGATGGACACAATATCTTTATTTTATTTATTTATTTTTATGTGGTGCTGAGGATGCATCCCAGTGCCTCATGCAAGTGAGGCAAGTGCTCTACCACTGAGCCACAACCGCAGTCCCTTTGCCTGCCTGCCTTCCTTCCTTCCTTCCTTCCTTCCTTCCTTCCTTCCTCCCTCTCTCCCTCCCTCCCTCCCTCCCATTTGCTTTACCAGTTAAAAACCATGAAGATTTGGAGACTGCATCCCACTAACAAGTTGATTGTTTCACAGGTGCTGGCAGAAGACATGGGTCTCCCGGGTCAGAGACTTTGTTACTCACTGCTCATGTCATCTGTAGCTTGAGCATCAGCACCTTGACATTGATTCCTCTTGCCTCCAAGTCCTGCCTGGGCAATGTGATGGGCCCAGGTGGATGCTGTACATGCAGAAGGATTGCGATACAGCTAAGGAAGCCAGAGTTGGGAGCATAGAACTTTTTGGAGCCGAGAGTAACCACTGTAGAAAGGGGCAAACAACTGAGTCTTTCTACCATGGTGAGAAGTTCTCCTGTCATCATACCTGCCTTGCTACTTAGTCACCTTGTGACCAGCTACAATAAGCTGCTCCTGATCAGAAGACAGATAAGACTTGTAATCTGGCACATGCTACAAGAACTTGCACAGATGCATGACCCACAGTGGACTGCTTCTTCTAACTAAAGTCAGTTTCTTTGAAATAAAGGAGAAATGAAAGTTCATATTTATCTACATATTTACCATTTTTTTTCTGCTTCTCTTCTTTTGTGAGAGATCTAGTTGCATCTACTATTACTTAAACTGAAGGACTTCCCTTAATATTTGCTGAAATGCAAATCTGCTTATGACAGTTTTTTGTGTATTGAAACTGTCTTTATTTCACTTTCATTTTTGAAAGGTGCTTTAATTTTATATAAAATTCTAGGTAGCAATTATTCACCCAGCACTTCATAGATGTTGTTTCATTATTTTCTTATTAACGACATTGAACTGATGAGCAGATAGAGATCATTTTATTATAATTACTCTATAGATAACATTTCTTTTTTCCTTCACAGCTTTTACTATCTTTGGTGTTTGGAAATTTGACTGTGATGTGTCTTGATATGGTTTTATTTGTGTTCATCCTGACTGGAGTCCTTTGGGCATGTTAGATCTCTGGAAATTTGGGGGCTATTGTTTCTTCAAATATTTTTTTTCTATACCATTATTTATCTTCTTTTGGGCTACTTGTATGTCAGACTGATATTATCACACAGATCATTGAAAATCTGTTCATCTTTTCCATCTTTTTTATCTGTGTGTTTCAGTTTGGGAGGTTTATATTTGAAATTACAAACGTGACATTTTTAATTTTAAATAAAATGCAGTTTGTCCCTATATTATGATTTGGATGTGAGGTATCTCCCAAAAGCTTCATATGGAGACAATGCAAGAAGATTTAGAGGACAAATGATTGGGTTGTGACAGCCTTAACCCAATCAGTGGATTAATCACCTCATGGGATTAATTGAGTGGTAATTGAAGGCAGGTGGGGGCATGGCCAGAGGAGGTGGTTTTGGGGGCGTGGCTTTGGGGTATGTATTTTCTGTCTGGCGAGTGGAGACCTCTCTGTCTGCCTCCTGATCATCTTGTGAGCCGCTTCCCTCGGCCACACTCTTCCACCAGGATGTTCTACCTCACCTCGAGCCCCATGGGATGGAGCTGGATGTCCATGGACTGAAACTTCTGAAATAAATGTTTCATCCTCTACATTTGTTCTTGTCAGGTCTTTTAGTCAACAGCAAAAAAGTTGATAAAGCACCCTAGGATCAGAAGCAAGGTTCAAATTCCTGCTTTTCCTATTCTATTCCACTTAGTACTGAAGTTCTAGTTAGACTAATTAGGTAATAAAAATAATAGAAGGCATTCAGATTGGAAAGGGCTCAAGACTGTGGCTCAGTGGTAGATATCACTTATTCAGCATGCCTGAGGTGCGGTCCAATCTCCAGCCTCAGAAAAACAAACAACAGTGAGAACAACCAACAAACCAGAAATGAGTGATTAAAATTATGTGTGGCTAAAGATGACATTGTTCCATGTGGAAAACTAAACATTACACAAACTTATAAAATTAATAAATTAATAAACTATTAATTAATAAGTAATAAAACACATTAATTCAACAAAATTTCAGGATATAAATAAATGCAAAAATCTACTGTATTTCTGTTCACTAATACTGAACCATCTGAAAAGGAAATTAATAAATTAATTTTATTTACAGCAACATCAAAAAGAATAAAATTCTTGGGAATAATTTTAACCAAGGAGATAAAAGTCTTAGACTCAAAAAACAACATTTTTGAAAGAAATTAAGGTAAACCTAAATAAATAGAAAGAGACTGGAGTTCTTGGATTAGAAGCCCTAATATGGTTAAATGTTAAAATGTGGCTACTACTTGAAGGGATCTACAGATTTAATGCAGTCTCTAGGAGAATCTCAATAGCATGTTGTGCAGAAATAGAAAAGCCATCCCAAAAGTCATGTGAAATCTTAGATCCTGAAGAACCAAAAAAAAAAATGTTGAAAAAAAATAACAAAGTTTGGGCTGGAACTGTAGCTCAGTGGTAGAGCACTTATCTCACCCATGTGAGGCACTGGGCTCAATCCTCAGCACCACATAAAAATAAATACAAAAAAAATCACAAAGTTGAAGGACTCAAACCTTCTGATTTCGAAACCTATGCAAAGCTATAGTAATCAAAACAGGATGACAATGGAATAAAGATAGACATATAGACCAGTGGGACTTAATAGAGAGACCAGAAGTAAACCCTCAGATATATAATTATTTTAATAGGGAAATCAAGTTCATTCAATAGGAAAGGATAGTATTTTTCAGCAAATGGTGCTGGAAAAGCAAATATCCACATACAAAAGTTTGAAGTTCTATGATTAGCTTATGCCATATATTAAAAAAAAAACAAAAACCTCAAAATGACCAAAGACTCAAATTTAAGAGCCGAAACTATAAAAACTCTTGGAATAAAATGTTAGGGAATTTTCACATCAATGCATTTGGCAATGATTTCATGGATATGATGTAAAATGCACAGATAATAGTCATTTTTGACATTATGACAAAGTATCTGATGTGGGTTAACTTTATAAAGTGCAGTAGTTTATTTGAGTCATGGTTTTGGAGGCTGAGAGTCCAAACAGCATAGTGCAAGCTGGGTGAGGGTCACAATTACAAGGGTCACAGAGGAGGAGCACATCACATATCCAAGCAGGAAGGAGACACACACACACACACACACATGCACACCAGGCTTACTCCTTTTTTAACAATCCTCTCATGAGAACTATGCAAGGGTTACACAAAACTACTTTAATCTTCTGACAGCACACTCCCAATGATACAAGGTCATCTTTTCTTCCTGGGCTCTACATCTTAGGTTTCTACCATCTCCCAACATTGTAACCCTAATCCATGCTTCAACACATTGGTTCTTGGATAACACCCAAACCACATCCATGCTACAGCAGTGGAAACATTTGACTTCATGAAAATCTAAAACATTTATTTATTAAAGGACCTTACCAACAGAGTGAAATGACAACTCACAAAATGGGAGAAAATATTTGCAAATCACACTTCTGAAAAGGGATTAATATTCAGAATATATAAAGAGCTTCTACCACTCAACAACAATTCAGCTAAAAAATGAGCAAAAGGCCTGAATAAGCATTTCTCCAAGAAAATCTATAACACATGGAAAGATCAACATCATGAGTTATTAGGGAAATATAAATCAAAATCAGAATGAAATACCATTACACACTCACAAACATGCAGAACGAAGACAACAAAAACAGAAAATAATGTGTTGGTAAGGATGAGTTGAAACCTGAGGTTTGACACATGCTGAGGAAATGTAAAATGGTGCAGCTATCACGTACCACTTGACAGTTCCTCAAAAACACAGCCAGGTATGGTAGGCCCACACCTGTAAATCCCAGCAGCTCAGGAGGCTGAGGCAGGAGAATCACAAGTTCAAGGCCAGCCTCAGCAACTTAGCAAAGCCCTGGGCAACTTTTTTATTTTGAAACCCTGTCTTAAAATAAAAAATAAAAAGGGTTGGGGATGTGGCTCAATGGTTGAGCACGCTTGAGTTCAATCCCCTGGACAAAAAAAAAAAAAGTTAGACACAGACTCACCATACAATTCAGAAATTCCACTCATAGATGTATTCCCAAGAAGCAGGCCTCAGATATTTGTGCACCAATGTTCATAGCATTCTTGACAAGAGTCAAAAGATGTAAACAGTCCAAATGAAGAACAGAGAGGCAAAATGTTGGGTATCCACACAACGCAGTGCTCTTCAGACTCTCTAAAAAATGAAACTATGATACACCATGGCAAGTCTGGAGCTAAAAAACATCTTAAGTGAAGTGAACCAGACAGCAAAGAACAAGTGTCATGTGATTCCACTTGACAATCACCTGGAATAAGCAGTTTGACAGAGATTCAAAGTAAGTAGAGGCCCCAGGGTTTGAGGGAGGGGAATGTGGAATTATTGTTTAGCAATTACAGTTTCTGTTTGAATAAGGAAAAAAAATTCTGGAACAGGTAATGATTATTGTCCATGTTGTGGACATTTTTAATGCCACTGAATTAATTGTACACTTCAAGATGGTTAGAATTTTTTTTTCTCAAAGCTGAACTGGGATTGCTAACTTTTACTTTGCAAGAAATGACATTGGAAAAGAATTTCCAAACTACCATCTACCATTATTGTCATAATTAAAGAAAGAATAGTTGAAGTGACCCCAAAAGGAGGAAAGATGTATTCTCAGCATCTAAAGATGGCTAAAGATGGCTTCTTCACAATCCAGACAATTGGTGACCTTGCTTAGACATTGACATTTTCCTTGGGCCTGATAAAGAATGTTTTCTGTGCCTCTTCACGTCTGTGGGCAGACGTTTTGGAACGGCTGTTCACCTCTACAAGGTATTTTGAGGGTTGATGACATCAGGGTCATTTTCTGGTGACAGAGCCAGGAACAATGCCCAACAGGCAGTGTGGTCTAACTTCTTTACATTATCCCTGGAATATATGCTCGTTATTTTATGCTGAAAAATTTAGATGTCATTTTTCACAATAATCTGATATTCTGTGATTTTCAGGGAAGAAAGGAGTATTCTAGAAACACTCTCCTATAACATTGGCGTCTTTCACAATGACCAGATAGCATTTGTGCAACTCGAAAATTCAAAAAGAGAGCTTAATTTGTGGGTGTGGAGTAGAGGCTGTCACTTTCATTTTTAAATGTCATTTCCTCAAACCTTAAAGAAACTCCCCGGGATCTTCAAAGTCAGCTTCTTGTGGCAGTGTCACCCTATTTTTTTTTTATTTTGTTTAATTTTCACTCTTTTTTTTTAAGAGAAAAGAGGAGAATGTGAAGTGATCAGTTTTTGTTTTGATTTGACTGTTTTCAGCCATGGTGGATTATCTTTGTCAGATGCTAAGATGCTAACACAGATCTGTCAGGAAGTTCTGCAACAAGTCAGCATGTCTTTGTTAAAATGTAAAGTGTGGAAATTCATGAATATTTCCTCCTTGATGGAATAAAAGGACCCTCCTCCCCCGAGCGGACCTCAGTGTTTGAATTTTCTCCCAGGACAGAGTTCTAGACAGTTGGAGACACACGGAGGGATTACTTGCACTTTATGAGGTTAACATCAGATGGAACGATGGCTTAGTCCTTGGGGAGAATGGCCGAGTGCAATCCTCTGTGCCAGTTCAGTGATGAGTCCATCACATTTTTGATGGCTCTGAATTGTGTCTCCTGGATCTGCCCTCACCAGAGACAGGGGAAACCTGTTTGTATTGTGCATTTTTTTTTTTTTTGTCTAGAAAGTCAGTTGCGACAAGATATAAAAGCTGAAACAAATTGCTTTCTACAAACGTTTTTGCAAGAGCCTTCGTATGCAAGAACTGAAGACTCCACTTAATTCAAACTGGGAACAGATTTTAAAATGTCAGGGACAGCTGGGGAGTGATTCTTTCAAAGTCCCAGGGCTCAAAATACTTGTCAGCTTGGGAGAACAAGGAGAAAGAAGCTGTACTCCAGCTGTTCAAATAGAAATTGTGGCCTCTGCAAGATTTCCTTTTGAAACAGGCTCTTTCTCTTCTCTCCCCCTGGGATGTGGTGAAATATATATATTTGGTCTTTGTCTCTGTTTCTGTACACACAGCTCCTAGAACCCTTGGAATCTCCAGAGTGATGAGTGTCTTTTGTGTGTTAACTGAAGGCTGGCAAGCCCTGTGTAGCTTCAGGATGACTGAAGATAATTTCACTGGAAAGACCAAGGCAGGATTAGAGAATTGACTCTTTTTAGAAATTTTATTTTATTTGCTCTTTTTTAGACATACATGACAGTAGAATGTATTATTATACATACAGTAGAATGCATATTATACATACATGGAGTATAAGTTATTCTAGTTAAGATCCTATGATGGTTGCATGTGATGCAGAGTTATCCTGGTAGTGTATTCAAATACAAGGATAGAAAAGTTATGTCTGATTAATTCTACTCCCTTCCCTTCATTCCCCTTTGTCTAATCCAATGGACTTCCATTCTTCTTCTCTCCACTCTCCTTAGCATCTGCATATCAGAGAGAACATTCAGCCTTTGTTTTGGGGGTATTGGCTTATTTTGCTTAACACGATAGACTGCAGTTCATCCATTTATTGGCAAATGTCATAATTCCTTTCTTTTTATGACTGAGTAATATTCCATTGTGTATATATGCCATATTTTCTTTATCTATTCATTTGTTGAAGGACACCTAGGTTGGATACATAGCTTGGCTAATTGTGAATTGAGCTGCTATAATCACTGATGTGGCTGCGTCACTGTAGTATGTTGACTTTAAGTCCTTTGGGTATATAGCAAGGAATGGGATAAATGGGTCAAATGGTGGTTCCATTCCAAGTTTTCTAAGGAATCCCATACTGCTTTCCATGGTGGTCGCACCAATTTGTAGTCCCACCAGCAATGGACGAGTGTACCTGGAGAACTGACTCTTTCATCCCTACCCCCTGACCTCCAGGAGAGGAAGAGAAGCTGAAGGTGGAGTTGATCACCAATGACAAGAATTATCAACCATGCAGAATGATAAAGCTTCCCCAAGAACCCCAAGGATTGGAGGGGGGTGGGATTCTGGAGAGCTGAACCTTGGCAGTTCCTGGAGGCTGGCCTTCAGGGGGAGGCGTGGAGGTCTCTTGGCCTTTCTCCCATATCTCGCCCTGGGCAGTCCCTCGGTCTGCCCGTGTCACTGGCACACTTCCCAGTGTCTTCATGACAATGGGTCAATGTATTTCCCCGGGTTCCACAAGCTGCTCCAGCAGATTAATGGAACTCAGGGAGGTGGTGATGGGAGCCCAGATCACAGGCCACAGTCTGGAGAGTGCAACTGGCATTTGAAGTGGGAGAGAATCTTGGGGAGTGAGCCCTCAACCTGTGGAATCTGAGGCTATCTTCAGGTCAGCAGTGCCCGATTAAGTTGAGTCAGAGGACACACAGATGGTGTCCACTGAAGAACTGCTGCACGGGTGTGTGTGGGAAACCGCCCCGTGGCCGAAATGTTGTACCAAGTGGCTGAGTATTGTGAGAACATGGAAGAGAAAAAGAGTTTGGGTTTTCTCCTCTGACACCCCCAACCAGCTCTCTGGTGGCTCTCTTTCTATTTCCACTCAACCTTGGCTTCTGGGCTACAAAGTTAGGAACGGTTCTTAACTCTACTCTCCCTTTGCTCGTAGGGACAGAGCGGCATGAGATGGAAAAGAATATGCCCCATGGAGAGACCTGGCTTGAATCCTGATGCCTGGAGGTGAGGGTCTTCCCTGCACCAAGTCCCCTTGTCCCTATTGGGTCCTGAAGAAGGTGACCTCTGTTTTCTCGGGGTGGTTCAAAACTAAGTCAACTAGTGGGCCTTACCCTTCATTTATTCTGTAGTAGATTTTTATTGAGCACCTTCTATGCATTAGGCACCGTGGTAGCCACAGGGGTACAATAGTGAAGAAATCATTTCCTGAGATTATTTTGCTTACGTGGCCACAATTACTTGGAGCAGGACAGAAGTGAAGCCAGATTTGTGGAGGTTAGAATATTTACAATTTATAGAGCCTTTTAAAAAAATACAATGAATGTTCAAATCTAATATATAAAATGATGAGACTATTTCATTAACTTTAAAATTATTGTATTCAAAGCACTAACAAATAACACTAACATTACAAAATACAGAAAAAAAATGATATTTTAAAGAGCTAGCTGTCTGGTTTTCCTTTATAAGGACTTGTTTCTCTAGATTTTTGTGTGTTAGGCTTCTCTCTCTTAAGATGGCAGTTTTGTGGTATTTTCCTACATAGAGATGAGGAAGGTTGAATCCAGTCTAGCTTTATTGACTGAATTTGTTGTTGTTGTTGTTGTTGTTATTATTATTAGTAGTAGTAGTAGTAGTTGCAAAAATGATTTTTTTCATTTTCCATTTAGTTATTGGTAAACGTTTGGTATTCTTATCAAACTTAAACATCTATTGAATTTTTTTCTTTTTTTTTCTCAATCCCCTTTGGTACTGGGGATTGAACCCAGGGGCTCTTTACCATGGTGCTACATTTCCAAGCCTTTTTATTTTTAATGCTGAGACAGGGTTTCACTAAGTTGCTGAGGTCAATCCATCTGCCTTATCCTCCCAGTATTGAATTTCTTTCATACAAAAACTGTAGGGACTTTTTAATGTGTTAAATATGCTGATTAATCTCTAAAAGATCTAATGAGTTGGTAACACCAATAAACCACGGCGTCACCAAGATCCTCATTAAGTAGTTTCTTATGAGTTTGAGGTTATCGCTGTTGCTGTGAGTGCCTTGGTGCCAATTCCATGAGCATTCACTATTTTCCCATTTTGCTTATATGACTCACTCTTCATTAATTAGAATATCAAACACCCTAAAGAGCCTCTTCTTTCCTTCTACTCCACATGTATCCCTTCCTCTTAATGAGTTACTACTTTGGGTATAATATAAAGTTTAAAAAAATATATATATATTTTTAAGTACAATGTGCTTTCCACTATTAGAATGATTTCTACTTAGACAGAGGCAGTGGTACAGGCCTGTAATCCCAGGGACTCCAGAGGCTGAGGTAGGAGAATCACAAGTTTGAGACCAGCCTCAGCTAATTAGTGAGAACCTCAAAAACTTAGTGAGACTCTGTCTCCAAATTAAAAAAAAACAGACCTGAGATGTAGCTCAATGTTAAAGTGCCCCTCTGTTCAATCCCCAGTACGGAGAAGAAGAAGAAAGAGAAGAAAAAAGAAGAAGAGTGATCAAATGATACCTGCTTGGTGAAGAGCTCATTTTTATAGTTTCTGTTCTACATTCCACTAATTTTCAGCTTATTTTTTCTCTCCACTTTCTAGGAAATAAACCCATTGATGGCCACAATAGAAATTTCTTTTCTATATCTAAGTTGGGATCCGTCATTTTTTTCCACTTGTTTTATTGATACATTCCAAAACATCTTCCAAATTGAAGGTAAAATAATACTTTGAGCTTTACCAAAAAACTACATTCTCTTCACAAAGAGTAAAAAGAAAAAGAGGTAGTTGATTTATACTTGCCGTGTTAATCAGCTTTCCATTCTGCATTCATAGCCATGGGCTGCTGGAAGGCGGTGGGAACTTAGTAAAGAGGACTCAGTTGGAGGAAGCAGGTCATTGGGGCATGCCCTTAAAGGAGTTGCTGTGTCCCTGGACCTTTTTTTCTTGATCTCTCTCTTCTGCTTCATAACTGCTGTGAAGTGAGTAAACTCTTATGACTCACCATAAGTGCCCCCCTCCAAAAAACAAAAAACAAAAAAAACCCAAAAAACAAAAAACAAAACAAAAAACAAAACAACCCTGGGCCAACCATATATTGAAACCTCTGGAATCATAGACTAAAATAAGACTTTCCTCTTGGTAAGTAGTTTTCTCAGGTATTTTGTCACAGTCACAGAAAGCTGTCTAGCACATCTACTTGTGGCCAATTGTATGTATTCATCTTATGCTGACCACTGAAGACCAGAGTGCTTCAGCCCAGTGCTTCTCAGAGTGAGTTCTGGGAATGACATCATCAGTCACCTGGAGTTCACAATGACCCATCCCAGACCTACTGAATCAGAACTGAGAAGATCTGTAGGTGGTTCCGATGCAGACCAGTATGGTAGCCAGTAACCACTGTTAAAATTAAAAGGAAATAGAAAGGGAAATTTCTAGTGCTCAGCTGCCACATGCAGCTAGTGGATGTCAGATTGGATAATGAGGATACTGACCATCCATCAGCTCAGAAATTTCTATTGGATGGGTCATCTAGGATCTTATGTCATCCAGACTGACCCCATCTAGAATACCTTCCCATTAGGGCCCAGTTATATATTTCTATGATAGCACTTGTCAAACAGTATCCATATTATTTATTTCCATGTGTACCTCTCCATCTATAAATGGTGTGAGTTTCAGGCTTCTATATTATTTATCTCTGTAGCCACAATCCTGGCCATGGGTCTAGTCCATATTGGTTGTTAAGTGAATATGTGTACAATCAACACAGAGATGAAATATGCCAAGATAAACTATTTTTATCAAAGCATAAAGAAGTTTTGCTAAGTTTCTTCTGTGATTCTAATTTGTATGCTTATCTTGTCTCATATAAGAAAGTTATAAATTTATTATGAATGCTGTGATTGGGGGACACTAAATCTATGTTCAATTGATGAAGGCCACTGGCCCAAAATTTATACTTTTATTCCAAAGGGTAAATAGGAGACCTTCTATTTAATGACAACAACTATTTTTGAAAAACTTCTTAGTGAAATAATCTCTTTTTCTCTCTTTCCTCTCTGTAGAAATCCTCCGTTGTTTTCGAAATAAATAACACAGGTGAGGAAAAACATTGATGATAATGCTATTCGCTCAATAATACTAAGATAAGAGCCAAATTATTCCTCCTACTTAAATCATTTTTATGTAGCTCATGAAAGGAGGATAATTTAATTTCAGGAGATTGGAAGCATTGATTGAGCTGTGAGTCCCTAAGGCATTTATTAGACAAATGAGACCAATGAAAAAGAAATGTATTTTTCATCTTTAATCTCCATGAAAGATTTATAGCCAAACTCAGGAGAGTTGATATTTAAAACATAACATTTCCCCCCAAAGTTGACACCCACAGGCCATCGTAGCCAAAGACATAACAGAGGAGCTGACAGAAGGTGGCCTTGGGTTTTATGCTGTATCATCATCACCTCTCAGACCTGCAGAGTTTGTTCTGAAGCCAAAGGCTGCAAAACCAAGGAACAGCTCTATCTCCAGCCGATTGCATTTCAAATGGCAAAGACCTTCACATATTAATTACATCCATTATTATAGGGTGCACCAGCTATGCATGATTTTTTTTCCCTCTAGGATGAAAGAGATTTTAAAAAAATTAAATTCAGTTTTAATAAATGTCTCAGCTTGGGCTTAGTGGAGATGAGAGTGCAGGGGAATTTGTCTCTGTGGAATGACAAGAAACAGGAGCAGGTTCCCCTTGGTGCCCTCCCACCAAGTCCTATGCACACCAAGCTAGCCACTTTCCTGCCCCCCCCACCCCTTCTGGCTTTCTTCCAATTCTAATCACATTTATGAACCTGTATTTGCTTGCACCCAAAGTGGGGGGAATCCTCATAAAGGGTGGGGAAGGTTGGATAGGGGACAGAGAGTCTCATGCTTCCAGTATGTGACTCCAAAGAGATGAAGCTGGATGGTCAGGTTGGTGGGGTGGGTCTCCTGGTCAAGGCTGCTCAGGTGAGTACCCCACTCCTGCTCCTTTCAGGAGGGGTTGGGGCTTTCTTACACTTCAGTCCTTAGTCAACGCCTTTCCTGGTTTTAACCCAAATGCTTTGCTGTTTCCCAAATATGAATAAGGTGGTGAACCTGAACGTGAGAAGCAAGTTCAATTCTGCTCCATTTACAAAAATTGTACCCACGGTGGACCTCAGAGACAGAGACCGGACCCTTTCAGAGATGGTGAGGAGATGCAGCTAAAGAAGCCTGGGTTTCCAGGGAGGGGAAGATCTGGCTTCTGAGCCCAGCTTCGCCTCTTAGAAGCTGTAACTGGTCTCCCCGAGCCTCAGTTTCCCTGGTTGTGAATGGTGAAGTAGTGCAAGATAGTTACTAAAGTTTATAAGTCTATAAGTGTGATGCCCTTCGCCTCCCATGGAGTTAAGGTTTACTCCTACTATGGCTCCCCAAATCTATTCTGGTAACCCATAAGTCACACCGAACTTTTTGGTCACTGGGTCACTTCTCATTCCAATCTCTGCTTCATCCTTCCAAGTGTGGGCGCACCACCCCACGGCACAAGGACAGTGACTCTCTAGCTCCATGGGCCCTCAGTATGGTCTCTGGACCCCCTCGCCCCCACACAGCCCTATGAGGCTTCTGGGGAAGGTGTTCAGAACTGGTGGGATCCCCATCCAGGAATTTCCCGGACTCTATCAGGTGTGCCCACCGGCAGCAAGGTGTCCCATCAACAATAAGGAGCCAGAGGAAGCTCTCTTTCCCAGCAGAGGGGGGACTCGTGACCCTGAAGACAGAATGGAAGAATTCACCCAATATGAACAACAGAGAGAAAACTAGAAGGGAAAAAATGAGCCAAACCTGTGGGCTCTACGGGCCAAGGAGACGAGATTCAGCTTGGCTGTCACGGAGCCCAAGTAAGAGAGTGCGGCCGTAAGGGGGTTTGCAAAGAGAGTGGCTGAAAGCTCCCGAGTTTGGCAACAGACATAAAATAACAGATCCAAGAAGACGAGAAAACCCAAGTGGGATAAACTAAGAGAACTCTATGCCAAGACACATTTTTATATTTTGGAAAAAAACCCAAGAGATAAAGAAAAAAATCTTGACAGGAGCCAGAGACGCTAGTTTTACCCAAATGGATCTATCATTCTAACAGTGTCCTTATCAAAATCAGCCAGGTGACTTCTTCTTACAGAAACCAACAGGCTTATTCTAGAATGCATATGGAAAAATGCAGGCCCTAGAATAAGTCAACCTTGAGAAGGAAGAATACGAGGGGAATAGCAGTCAGTTTTACTATACAGCAATGGTGGCCAAGACTAGCCATTGGGAGGAGGACAGGCGTATAGATGGCTTTTTTATTGAGACAAACTATCTGTGCATCTTTATGGGGGACATTATGGTAATTCAATAAAGACATAGAGATTAATGGAACAGGACAAAGGACCTGGGAATAGATCCACAGAAATCTGCTCAGGTGTCTTTTGACAAAAGCACAAAACATTTCATGAAGGAAGGGTCACTTTCCAGTGGTGTGGGAGTAATTGGTCCTCAATAGGACAAAATAATAAATTTTGACCTAAATCTCATGCCTTACGTAAGAATTAACTCAAAATGGATTATGGGCTTAAAGGCAAAGATAAAACTCAAAGCCTATTAGAAAAAAATAAATAAAATTTTGGGGACTTAGGGAAAGGCAAGGAATCATGAAACTTGTTACCAACCAGCACAGTCCATAAAAGGAAAAATTGATACTTTGGATCTCGTCAGAATTAAAATTTTTGCTCTGTGAAAGTCCATGTAAAGATGAAAAGACAAGCTGTAGTCTTGGAGAAAATATTTGCAAACCACATATGTGAAGGATTAGTTTCCAAACTATATATATAAATAACTCTTTTTTTAAATTTTTTTTTTAGATTGAGAGAGAGAATTTTAATATTTATTTTTTAGTTATCGGCGGGCACAACATCTTTGTTTGTATGTGGTGCTGAGGATCGAACCCGGGCCACACGCCTGCTAGGCGAGTGCGCTACCGCTTGAGCCACATCCCCAGCCCTAAAGAACTCTTTAAAAAAAAATCCCAATACATAGTCAAAAATCAGTCCAATTAGAAATTGGGTACAAGATATGAAGAGATGTTCTACAGAGGGGAATCTATGGTTGGAAATCAGGCACATGGTCATGCTCCATACCATTAGCCATTGGTGCCAAACATTGCACCAACGTTCACATCAGTTTTTTTTTTTCTTTCTCCAAGTTAGGTATTTATTCTCTAGTCATGCTAAATTACAGTGGTATAGAGAAACCACTTACTGTGTTATTCATAAAAGAATTGTTTTATTTGCATAGTATTATAAGTTTCTTTTTTTATTTATATACAACAGTGGAATGCATTACAATTCTTATTACATATATAGGGCAAAAATATTCATTTCTCTGGTTGTATACAAAATATATTCACACCAATTTGTGTCTTCATACATGTACTTTGGATAATAATGACCATCACATTCCACCATCATTAATAACCCCCTGCCCCCTCCCTTCTCCTCCAACCCCTCTGTCCTATCTAGAGTTCGTCTATTCCTCCCCTGCTCCCCCTCCCTACCCTACTATGATTCAGCCTCCTTATATCAAAGAAAACACTCAGCATTTGTTTTTTGGGATTGGCTGACTTCACTTATCATTATCTTCTCTAACTCCATCCATTTACCTGCAAATGCCATGATTTTATTCTCTTTTATTGCTGAGTAATATTCCATTGTGTATATATGCCACAAGTTTTCATCCATTCATCTACTGAAGGGCATCTAGGTTGGCTCCACAGTTTAGCTATTGTGAATTGTGCTGCTATAAACATTGATGTGGCTGTGTCCCTGTGGTATGCTGTTTTTAAGTCCTTTGGGTTTAGACCTAGGAGAGGAATAGCTGGGTCAAATGGTGGTTTTGTTCCCAATTTTCCAAGAAATCTCACATCAGTTTTAATGGTCAATCTTTAGTCAGTTCCCTTGGACTTCAACAGGTCAGACACACAGGAGTGTGTACAAACTGTGGAACACACCTGGCAGCCCAAAGGAGACAACTGGGGACAAGTTCGCAGCCTTAAGGGACGGTTCAACGAACTGTGTCAAGTAAAAAAAACCTAATCCTGACCCTAACCCTAACCCTAACCATTTACAGAATATATTTTTTTAAATGACGAAATTTTAAAAGGGAAGGTGAAAGGGAGATTGCCAGACACTTGTCTAGGGGTGGGGATGTGAAGGGAGGTGGGTGTGGTTACACAGGACCACAGGAGGGATCTCTGTGGCATTGGGAATGTCTAATCTCTTGATTGTGGTGGATGCACAATTTACAGGTAATAAGACTCTACCAAAGTAAACACACACATACACACACAAAGGAGTACAAATAAAACTGGAGAAATATAAATAAGATCAAAAGATAACATACCAGTTATCACATATTATAATTCTGAAAAATGTTACATCGGGGGAAATAGGTAAAGTATACCTACAATTGTTTGGTTATTGATTTAAAAAATCAATAAGGCATTTTAATTAATACTAATAATCTCTATTGAATACTGCACATGAACCTGCAATAATATCTCTAAAAATTTTAATTTTATAAAAGTACCTAGCTTACTGAAATATTGAGGTTAGGTCTAACAAGACTCCTTGTTCTTCAAGGACAGAACGCCCTGCACCCTGCATTTATCAGGTTGGAGGAACATTATGGTGGCTTTCTTGGGAAAGTTAGTGGGGAGGGCTTTCTGTGGCCCAGTCCCAGTCAGGTTGGATGCTGCTGGCCAACATTTAATTGTATTTCTTTCCAAAAAGTAAATAAAAGCTGGGTACGGTAGTTCAGCCTGTAATCCCAGCAGCTCGGGAGGCTGAGGAAGGAGGATCACGAGTTCAAAGCCAGCCTCAGCAAACAGTGAGGTGCTAAACAACTCAGTGAGACCCTGTCTTTCAACAGGATGTGGCTCCGAGGTCACAGGCCCCTGAGTTCAATCCAGGTACCAAACAAGCAAACAAACAAAAAACAACAACAAAAAGCAAACGCAAGAAAAACAGTTTCTTTCAAAGCCCCTGCTACATTATTATTGTTTTCTAAATCTCGCGGGAAGGAGAAAACAATCAAGTTGGTGAGTTGTGTGCAACATACCACAAAGCTTCAGGGACTGAGCCCTCTGGCCCTGACATGTTAGTAGGGAGCCCCCTAGTGGCCATCGGGCAGGTCCGCGGTTTCCCACAAGGTTACCAGAACTGGAGCAACCTGTTGGAGAGTCAAGTTCAGGAATAATTTAGAGACCTTTTCAATGCAGGTCCTGCTTGAGTCTGAATTTAGATATAGTAGGGAGACACAACTGGGGTTAATCAAACTGAGTTTTTCCATAGCATCTGGCTTTTGTGTGAGCTGCTGCAACAATTGGCTGACGTATGCATACACAGCCCCTAGGATTCCAAAATAATTATTATTATTATTTTTTTTTGTAGTGAGGCAACAGAACCAACTGTGCTGCTCCATAGAGAATGGAGGTGTCCATTCACCAAGCTGCATGAGGAGATTCATCTGACTTTGGACAGGCTCATTGACGAAACAAATGGAAATTCTTGAGCAATGTATTCACTGGACATAGGGCAGAGTTGACTGTTATTGGGGATAATGTGCTGGAAAGTCCGTGGAAAGGGACAGATGGGGTGGAACACCAGAACCTGCTTTAGTCTAAAGGGCCAATAAAGGATTCTGATCCAGAAAGGAACGGCTATTATTTTCTATTCCAGAAAAACACCCAAGAGCCTCTGAAGAGGATTTGCGGTTCTCAGTCTATCTATTTTGGTACCTTTGGGGACAGTCATCCCAAATGCTATTTTGGCCCTAGGAAGCCAGATGGGCCTGGTAAAGGACAGAGAGGTGGCAGTGTTAGAAGGGAGCCTCTGAGTCACTCAAAGTCTGCTCAGGAAGAGTCAGGAATCCTCACTAAAGGAAGCTCCCAGACCGGGTGTTTTCTCACAGCTTTGGGAATAGCTGGCTGGGTCTGGTGCTGCGTGTGTGGGCTCGAGTTTGGTTTTATTGTGCTGAATAAATCATAATTAGTGTACTGTATGTTGGAAGCTGAGACCAAAGAGTTCACGAACTTAATTGCAAAAAATGTCATGGAGTTACATTTTTAAAGGGAAGCGACTCAGTGGGAACCGTGTACCAAGTGCAAGGATTCTGTGGAAAGCTAAATAAAAATGTGTCAGCCATGGTCTCTGCCACCAGAATCTTACATCGTCGTAGTTGAGAAGATGCACAAAAGAAAAAATAACTAGAGAAACAGGGAGATAGAAAGGCTGACGGTTGGCGGGAGCCTGTGGGTACTGTGGAGCTGGATGAGGGATCACACACGGAATGGTCAGCCAGGGAGGTGTGGTCTCTAGCAGGATAGAAAGGATGGCTGAGAAGAGGTAACGGAGACGTTCAGGTGAGCAATTGCTTAAAAAACATGCAAAGGCAGTAGTCCAGTTGGGAACTGCACTGGCTACAAGTGACAAAAACCCAGGGTATCGGCGGGAGTATAATTTTTCTCTTAAACCCTAGCATCTCGATGGAGGCACACCAGCAGGGGGGACAGTGGCTCTATGGTGCCGTTGGAACCCCCATCTCCTCCTGTCCTTCTGCTCATCCATTTGGGGTGCATAGCTTTGGTTCTAAAGGATTTTAGCTTTGTGTTCACAAGATGGCCAGTTACTGAAACTTAGCTTGGGGGTGGGAGGACCAAGGACAGAGGTATGTACCCGTGGAGGATGCCCCCTATAGCAAGCCTCCACGGAAGCATCACCCAAGGATTTCTGCATCCTCCCAGGAATGTGTCACGTGACTGTCTCCACGAACATTAGCTAGAAGTTTCTGTGCACCTTGCCACTCAGAACAAAATAGGGGTTCTATTGGCAAAGAGAATGCAGAGATCCCATGGTAGGCGGGGCAGGTACGAGCATGAAAGACAGGTAGGGAGGCTAAACTTGGAGTGGGAAAGAAGTCCGTGCAATGGTTTCTGCATGGATAGTTATACATTTTTTTTTGATTTATTTATTTAGTTTTAGATTTTTTAAATGGCAATTTTTTTTAATGGTACAGAACATATTCTCTCACTCAGTAACTGTTCATTGATGGGTACATGGTGCTAGTTCTTGTATTAGGAGTGTGAAAACAATCTGGATGATCAAGCACATGATCAACAGCTTCGAAAAGCCAGCAGAGGAGGGTCATTGTCCTCTCCCCCTGATCTTCTCTACCTCTCCCTTGCCTCCAACTTGTGGTCCCCCTGAGATTCTAGAGACCAGCTACTGTTGGCTCTGGAAGATTCTCATTTGCCCCACAGCACACACCCTCTGGTTTGCCCAACCTTGGAACCTCGGGGCCACTCACTTCTGCTCTCTTTTCTTCCACCCTGACATCTAATCCATCTTCAAGCCTTTTTGAGTTTTCTTCTGGATTTTCTCCTTCCCTTCCAAATCCCAAACCATTATCCCAATTTATATATTTATAGGTTAATTATTGCATTGAATCCTTGTGGGTCTTCTTTACCTCTTTACTCTTTTTTTTTTCAGATTTATTTTCTGTAAAACTCCTGAAACAATTCAATTTTTCTTTAAATGGTGTTCAGCGCTGGTCTTCAAGTCCCTTGCTAATTTCTCCCCACCCCTGTATCTTTTTTTTTTTTTTTTTTGAGTTGGGGATCAAACCCGGAGCCTCCCGCGTGCTGAGCATGTGCACCAACACTGAGCTCCACTCCATCCCAAGATCATTTCTATACCCCCTTTAGAAGCTCTCAGCCACACATCCCTATCTGTGTGTGACTTGCTCTTTCCTTCACTTTCCTACGTGCAGGGACTTGGTAGCCCACACCTTTCTCCTACTACTTGTGCTTTGGCTCCACCTGAGCCATCTTGACACTCATCCCTGGGAACCCTCCGACTTAGCGACTTCTCCAGTTTTCTCTACCCCTTGGCCTCCGCACAGGCCTGGGATTTGAAAGCTACTATTGGGCATGGGTTGGGCTGTGGTTCTCACCGCGTGTTTAACGTGGCTTCCCCACGTGTCGGGGGGTCGAGTGTCTCTCCCCTTCATCTTCAGCTTCATGGGGTGCTTGGCTCAATACACAGAACTCAGCAGGCCTCCAATTCATGTTATTGACTGATGATTGAGATGTGTGACTCAGGCTAAACAGACTCACTGCTCTCAGCCTGTGACCTTTGTGATTATCTCAGCTAGAACAGGATGGCTGTGGGGTTGTGGATTCAGTTCCCTCAAAGGTGGGTTAATCTCACACAGAGAAGGCTCTGTATCCTCCTCCCCAGATTCATATGCTGAAATCTTCACCCCCAAGCTGATGGCAGTAGGAGGAGGGGTGTCTTTAGGAAGGGAAAAGGTTATGAAAGGGAGCCCTCCTGAGTGGTATTACTGTCCTTACGAGAGACCCCATAGAGCTCTCTCACCCTCTTCCTGTCAGATGAGGATACAAAGTCAGCCATGTACAACCCAGAGGAGGGGTTCTCACTAGAAATCAGCCATACTGGCACCCCGATCTCGGCCTCCTAGAGTCCAGAACTATGAAGAATAAATTTGTTATGTAAGTCATCCCATCTGTGGGACTTTGTCACAGTAGCGCAAACTGACCGAGACACTCTTTTAACAATAAAGTAAATCATCTCAGCTGCTAGATACTATGTGCAATTCAGCTCAAGCCCGTTGCTCTTCATAGGACCAAGGCTTAAATACATGTCGTTATGAATTTATGGTGGTGGATTAATAAAATGATTTCCACAAATAGCACATACTAAAATTACATGAATAAAAAAAAAGAATGTTGTATCAGGATAGACTCAACGGCACACACATGCCAGTGTCACAAGGTTTGAAACCAATGAAAGATGATTTCTTAACCAAACTGCACTGAATGATGGGTGACCCAGGTGACACCTCCAGGTGCTGACAGTACCTGGAGATAGAGCCGCCATCTTGTGACTCTCAGCAGTCAACGCGACTGAGGGAGAGGGCTGTTAAGTTGGGGGCTGGCTCTTAAATGCTGTTGCTCAGAAGAGACCCAAATCATTTGCACTCATAGTCTGTTGATGAGGATAAATCACGTGATCTGCTTAACATTACCACGAGGCTGTAACTGTCTCTGTCCAAATACAATTTTGCTTCAAAGAGTCAACGTAGACTAACATAGTTACCTAACCACCTTAGCATGGCTGAAGGTCTGAAACGAGTGTTCCATATCCTTCTGTTTGTACCCACAATTACTCATCTGAAGAACAAATGCACTTATATGAATCTGCGGTAAAGAATACTGGCTAAAGAGAATCACAGTGACTTCTTACTCAGTCAACTTCTCCTTCCATATATAAATCATGCTACTCAGTGCTGCTGAGCATTGTTTTACTATGACCGTGATGATATTTGCTTTTCATCATTACCATAAATTTGTATACATAATGAATATTCTATGAGAAATAGAGGGTTTTGTGGGGCAGGGGTTTCCTTATTTATGATGAAGTCAAAACTTTTTGTACTTCATATACAAGAATTTGTATATAAAATTTTATTGTAAATATATACTGCATTTCATATGTAAGACAATGTACAAGAATGCATATATCATTAAAGGAAATTATATAATTTCCTAGGGTTTATGATCTCAAAATGTAGTTTCCTGTCCCCTGTCTCCTTCCAGATTTTGTTCCTGTTTTCCCTGTTCAACTTTTATTTGAGGATATCCTTACAAGCATCTAAATAACCTCTGAAATTCATTAACGTCTATTACACCACACACACACACACACACACACACACCACTCAAATTTGAATTTAGGTATTAAATTCTTACCGTGAGAGATAAAGAGTTAGATCGCAAATTCACTAACGTCTATTACATGCACTCTCCTATTTGCTGCATCAACTCAACAAAATTATATGTAATTTTTGGTAAGTTAATATTCATAATTTATGTTATTATAACCACAGAAGCACTGGACATAGCTGAACCAAGTATTGCGTCCTGACTCTATCTCCTTTATTGTGCAACTTTTTGTTTTTCCTGGAGTTTATAATTGACTTAGTTTTAAATTTTGATTGCTCTTCTACTTTTCTGTTATTATTAATAATTCATTCCTGATCTACCAGAGGTTTGCCTTTCAGTATATTCAATTTTATTTATTTGCTTCCGTTTTCTTCTAGGAGAGATTCTTTAGCAGGTCTCCATGCTTCATATTATCAAACTCTACTTTTCACCACGAGGGCTGAAAGCCCACAAACTGCATCCTGCCGTTGCCTTTCCCAGCCGAGTTCGGCTTCTGTCTGCCAGTTGGAGGCATTCACGGAATTGGAAAGTGTGAAGAGATAGAAGCTATTATGTTTCTGGCAAGGCCTTACTCAGCAAGTGTCAGTGCGGAACAGGGTGACCGGCAACTCCTGCAACAGTGCCAGCAGTGCCTACTCTGACAACAGCAGCTATGGACTCCTGCCTAGGATATCCAGAGCATGAAGATAGACACTTGGAGCAGCTGAACAGCAAGGCAGAGCCAGGGTGGCATGGATTCCCACCAGCACTGGCTCCTGCAGTGGGTGGTAGTGGCTTCTGGCACATAAGGAGTTCTGGAAACAACCCCTTCTACTTTTCGAACTTCCAGTCTTTAGAACAATTTGGCAAACCCATATTGAATCTCCTTGACTTTTAAATAGCTGGAATTCCCCCCCCCCCTTGGTTGAAAACTGATGGATGGAGCCAGGGCCAGGCCTGCTGCTCTGGAAGCTTGTAATCAGAGAGCAAGAAATCAAACGCAGAAGGAGCAAGGTTAGTGCCAGCTCAGTAATATGTCTCTGTAGACCGACGTGGTCCAATAAAGCCGGAACATAAGCTACGTTTGAAATTTTTTTTTTTCTGGCCACCACATTTTAAAGAGAGTCAAACAAAACAGTTAAAATTAAATTCAGTATAATTTCATCTAATCTAATAGAGTCAAAATATTTCTACTTCCACATATAATCAATATAACACTGTGATTAATGACTTACTTAATATTCTCTGTTCGTATTATATGAAATCTGATGTGTGTCTTACTATTACAGCATATTTCCATCAAACCAGCCACATCTGAGCCTCAATCACTAAGTGTGTTTAAGAGTTCTGTATTGGACAACATGACCTTAAACCCTTAGGGCTGAGCTAGCACCTTGCCCTCCACAGATCCTACCGTGCTCTACATGGTAGTGGCCCTGTGACACCAATCTCTCATGAGGAGGATTCCTCCTGGCATGAGTTTCTTTTTTTCTGGTACCAGCGATTGAACCTAGGGGTGTTTTACCACTGAGCTACCTCCCCAGACCTTTTTCTTTTGTATTTTGAGACAGGGTCTCACTAAGTTACTGGGGGTCTCACTGCATTGCTGAGGCTGGCTTTGAACTCATGATACTCTTGCCTCCGCCTCCCAAGCTGCTGGGATTACAGGTGTGTGCCACTGCACCCAGCTGAATATTTCTTTTCTTGTGGAATATATTCTTCTGAGATTGTTGATGATAGTTTCTTCTTTAATGTCTAAGATTTTATTTTTCCATATTTTTTACTGATATATACACAATGGTGGGTATTTGTTGACACAGGTGCATGCATACACATAATAATAGAATTCAGCCAACATTGTTTCCAAGGGTATCCGCTTTTCCTCCCCTCCATAGTAATTTCTTGAAGTATATTTTTGCATTTTCTCTTTTCCTTTTTTTAAATGTTATAGCTCAAAGCAGATGAATTTTATGTTAAGAGGCAAAATCAAATGAATCTGGCTTGGAAAAGACAAAGGATGCTTTTCCCCTTGAAATAAGAGAGGGGAGGGGGGAAGACAGGAGATGAACCTATGTTTTAAGGAGCAAACCAAGGAAATTTGTGTGAAGGGAACTGCGTCTCTGAAAAGTAGGAGATTTTGTTTTTGAAATTGTGAGGTGTTGCAAGGGCAAGAGCTAAAGATTAGAAGGAAGCGTACAGAGCCCTGCAATGCAGGATTCAAATGCTGAAAACACAGAGTTGACTGAAGACTCCGGAATAGCCTAGATGCACAGCTGACCCAATCAGTTTTGATGACCATCTCTAAACAGTCTTGGAGAGATGGGGGACAAGACTAAAACGAGGCTTGCTGCAGAATGGTGGCCAGAGGCAGAGAGACAATGGAGGTGTCAGGAGGTTCAGGAGAGCCTGGTGAGATGACCCAGCTTGGACAGAAATGGAACAGAAGGAAGCAAGATAGACCCTCGTGAGAATCAGTGTCCCTAAAGTTTATCAGACAGTATGGAATCTGTTCCTCAGTCTTGAGAAAACAGAAGAGGTCACAGGAATGCAAGAGGGCACAGGAATAAAAAGACAATTCCCCAGCAGGAATCTCTCTAGATTCCAGCATGGGTTCAAGTCCTGGTGTGGAAGGACCTAGGGAAAGTCAGGTTAAGTAGCCTGCTTTATGGCTGCGAATGAAAGTCTTTGGATTTTGAGGTCCATTGACCCCTACGTTTCAAAGTCAGTAATTTTAGGATAGATTGCAAAAAGGAAAATTTCTGTTACAACCTAAAGCACTGGTCCTGTAAATAAACTCCTTGCACAATGCCCACCTACCAAAAAATATAAATAAATAAAAAATTTAAAAAATAAGAGTCAAAAACACCCGGTAACACGGGGCCTGCCGCAGAACCCTCTCCAGGAGCCAATGTGAAACCATTACATCATTCCTCCCAGTCTCTCCGCACTGGCGCGCTCATGTGGATCGGGACCACCAGATGGCGCTGTTGGCCTAAGATCTAGCCCACTCCCCAGCCTGGAGGTCCTGGGAAAGCCTGACCTGAATAGAAAACTTCCCTAATCACCACATTTAATTCCAAAGCAAAACAGCAGAAAAACGCTGCGCATCCCAAAGAAGCCAGGGAATAGCATCTGGCCGTACTTGCGTGGCCCGTAGGCAAGTCATCGGTGGTTATTTAAAGTTTGATTTCAAGAAAAAGACTTCAAAAAATATTGAGAATTGGGGAGTGAGCGCACCGCGGGCCAGCGTTCCTTTCCGCAGTCCCCGACGTGGAGCGTCCCTGCAGCCGCAGCGGCGTGGCTGGCAGAGCGGCGCGGAGGTGGCGAGCTCCGGGAGCCTACGCAGCGTCTGTCTGCGCAGTGCCCAGATGGCAAGGGCTGGAGAGGCCCCCAGAAACCTGCGACTCGATTGCATTTCCCCCCGCTCTGGCCCTGTTATCCTCCCTCGCCACCCCTGCTCCCGGCCTGCGGCACCTGCTGGATCTGGCCACCTCCGCAGCTCCAGGGGCGGCGCGCGCTCGGTGGTGGCCGCAGCTGGTAGTGGGTAGGAATGAGGTCCTAGTTAGGAGTTCCAGTCGTTAGGGCCGCCCTATTTACAAACTTGAAGGTCCCTGGGGCTCCAGGGTGTGTGTACCACTGGTATTTTCCAGAATACTAGATGCAGCATCAGGGACAACCTCTAGCACATCTAGGGCGGTGCGTGCGCTCCTGGGTCGGTGGGCGCTGGCCCGAGAGTGACCCACTGGCTTCCACTAAAGTGCACAGTAATGCCTGAGCCCACTGCCGCGGGCTCGGGGGCCTCCCTCTCGTGCGCCCAGCTCGGTGGCGCAGCGGTCCCCGCAGGCGCGACGCTAGG
>NW_025999913.1:3366947-3465976 GCF_001458135.2 Marmota marmota marmota | reverse complement strand
GCGACGCTAGGCCTCCCTCTGCGGTAGCGGGGGCGGTGCAGGACTGCGGGACTTCTCCTGCCCAGGTCATCTGCTCCGAGCGCAGCTGGGCCGCGGACTGGAAGAGGCTGATGAATTTTTCATCGCGATTCCCTGAGCTGTCGATCTGAAGGCAGTTTCTGGGGCAGGAGCCATTAAGGACCCGACTGAGCTAGGGGCAGCCCCTCCCGGACCGCACTAATGACGGACTTGGGAGGGAAACGGGTTTCTCTCCCCCAGGCGCTTCTTGGTCCCTTTGGGCCTGGTTTAATTTCCAGGCAGGAGAAGGGCCGAGTGAGGAAAGGCATGTGTCCAGTTTAGTAGCCTTTGCAGGCAGCCGGTCTTGAGCTCATCCTAGGGGAGTGTGGGGACACTCCCATCCCTGTCCCTCCTCCTCCCAGGAGCTCAGGAGCGTCCAGGGAGATGAGACTTCCATATTGAGGGTGAGAAGAGTTGAATGTGGCCAGGGTCCAGGGATGGAGAACCTGCTGGGAGTGGCTTAGGGGCTCAGGGCGGAAAGGTTGAGTGATGGAGAAGGTGATGGAGACAGTACTGAGAAGAAGCCATGCAGTGGCCACCTGAAGAGGCCGGAGGGGGACAGGGTAACCTTGAGCTGGGGCAGGGAGAACACTGGCATCTTGAAGGCGTGGCCTCGACCACGAAGCGCACAGGTAGGCCCACCATGCATCTGAAAGTGGAGGTTTCTTAAACCACCTCCTTTTATAAAAACGTGAAAACACAGATATGCGGGGAAATCACCATCCACAGAAAAACACCAGGGTTCTTTTTGGGGGGGGTGCTGGGGTCCGGAACGGGTGTATGTACTATCCAGGTCTTTTGCTATATGGATTTTTAAAATATGTGGCATGTTAAAAATACATATGGACATTACAGTTATAACATGACAGTGTTAAACATTGTATATTGAGGCATTTTTAAAGTATTATTATTTTTTTCCTTATAAACGGTAGTGCATATCTTTGTCAGTTTATATAAAAAAATAAGTGAATCTGTGAAGAAGAAAATACCTACCAGATTACAAACACATTATAATGCTTTGGTGTTTCCTTAAATAATATTTTTTTCCTGTGCACGTTTAATTTCATTGAGACCTTTACACTATGTATTCTTTTGTTTTTTTTTAAATATAGTTTCAAAGAAACATGGATAGAAGACTATGCAAGAAAGTTTTTTTTAATCTCATGGTAGAAAACATCTCAGGGTTTCCGAGTGGTTCCCCCCCCCCCACACACACACACACTTGAGGTGAAAAAACGGGGCGGGGTGGGGACTAAATAGTCCAACAAAGTTCCTGTTCCCAACTTCCCATCATGCCCCATCCCTGGTTGTAGCCAGGATTCAAGGTCTATGAAATCCCTTCTCACAAAAACCTGTGCAGGCACTGGTTGGGGGCTGATCTTATCAGTTTTTGTGTCTTGCTGGGAACATTAATTGAAGTTAATTTTAGCACCTTTTACAAAGAGTAAAAAAAAAATCAGGCCCACTCGAAAGTTTTCCTCTGAAACATTAAATGTGGAAAGAATATGGAACAACATTTACAGAGTTTTAAAGAAAAGGCATTTGCGAATGAAGAATTTCTGTCCTATGCCCTATGTCCTATTATCTTCCACGTTTAAAATCAACAGGGGGGACATTTTCCTTAAATGAGAAAATATGTCACCTGGTATATTTCTTGGGAGAAAAAAAACTCAGGGGGGAGGTTTCCATTTCTGGCTGTACAGGAGGACTTTGTATCAGAATCACCCTTGCACTGAAGAACTGTGAAAACTGAATAAAATGGAATAGAAAAAAGTGGCCTGGAAGCATCAAAGAGCAATCAAGTCTGCTGGATCCGAAGGGCCAAGATGTCAGGAAGGAGAAGGGCGCATTGAAGTGAGGCCTTTACAGCTCTTCTTGTCTCCTGGGACCATTTGCTGACTCATGTAGTGTCATGGGGTGTGGAAGCCAAACAGAAAGTGACAGCTCATTGCTTGCCACCGTCAAAAAAATTGGAGTTCAGGATACAAGATTGCTGAGACTTGATGGACCATGAACAGAGAGGAAAAGGAACCCAAGAAAATTGAGAGTCTCCATGCAATTTCTCTGCAAACCATTTCTTGATCTCTAAGCTGTGCATGTGAAGTGAGATGCCAAGAAATCAAACAAAAGCAGCTGCTAAGAGGCTTAAAAGCTAAGCCAAGATGCTGGCACGCTCCCGTCTCTGGGTAGACATGACTTGCACTTCAGGTTGCCAAGGAGGAGGAGTGAGACCTTGTCAGTTGAGACCTTGAAGATCAAGCCACCAGAATAAGAGCAAAAATCAGGAGAGCAGCCCTGGTACAAGGTGCAGCACAGCGTCCAGGGGCCTCAAGTCTCATTGGGATGCACAGGGACTGCCCTCCAGAAAACAGACGCAAACACAGCCTTTCTGGAGGAAGCTAATGTTCTAGGGCCACGAGAGCTTTTGTATTTGAGCTTCTGTTACCATCAGGTAATCTTAAAGGTAGGCCGGGGTTGGTCTCCGTGAGCCACAGAGCTGACCTGAGCTATTTGAAGACTCTGCTCCCAAGGACAGATTGGAGGGGATAATGGATGCCAACTTTGAGAAGCTGCAAGAGGGCCTCCTTGTGGGTCAGATGCCGAGGGCGGGAAGCTTGTTCAACTTGGGAGCAACTAAGATGTCTTTAGGAGGTGAAGGAGTAAATAAGCTATAGTCCACGTAGACAAGGGGACATTGTGGAGTGCTCAGGGGAAATAAAAGGAGACAAGGAGGAAACTCAAATGCATGTTGTTGAATGATGGGAGACACTCTGAAAAGCCATCTTTGGATGGACGGCCTGATTGCAACTAGATGTCACTCTGGAAAAGACAAAACTCTGGGATGGTAGAAAAGGTCAGAGGATGCCAGGGTTGGAGGAGAGTGAGGGATGAACTGGCAACGCATAGCTAATCTTTAGGGTGGTGAAATTATCCTATGTGATGCCACAGCGGTGGGTTCCTGTCCCTATACATTTGTCAGCATCCACAGAATGTATGATACCAAGAGCGAAGGCTCACATAAACTGGGTGACAGCAGGTGCCAATTTCGGTTCATTGACTGGGACAACTGTAACCACTCTGGTGGGGATGTGGACATGGTGGGCTGGACTGTGCATCTGGAGGCCACCTCTTTGGTTCCCTCAACTCTTTCTACCTTCCTTTCAATTTTGCTGTCAACCCAACACTACTGTGTGAAAAAAGTCTTTATGTTTAAAAAAAAAAAAAAGACATCACTCAAGTCTCATAGTCACAGTTGGAAAAGTCTACAAGGAGCATCTCTGTTGAAGTACCCATGAAATTGTCCCTAAGAGGTAAAACCAACCAACCATACTTCTGGCCTCTTCTTCTTAATCTCCTCTGGCCCTTCCTGGATCTTGGAAGGGTCAGAGACTGCAGTTGGCAAGCTGTTCTGGGAAGGAAATGCTGAGAGAAAGAGGGAAAAAAGGAGGAGCCATACTCAGATTGTCCTCTGCAGGTGCCCAGAGGAGAGGAGGTTTGATATTAAGTCGAAAAGCTCTGACTGTTGTCAGGGACTGGCTATATTAGTTTCTGGACTGTGATTGTGCTTGCAACTTAAAGTGACAGTGGGACTTGCGAGTGAGCTGAAATGTCATGACAAGTGTTTGTCTCAGGGCCTCCAGGCACCTTGCAGAAACAAACATAAATCACCCCTCGAGGAGAGCACTGCTCTGTAAACACCACTGAATTCCCAGGGCTTCAATTCAACTGCATATAAACTCCAAATAAAAATTATAAGCACTCAAAAAAAATAAAAAAAATAAAAACAAGCCGTAGGTAGTGAGAGTCAGCAGAAATAAATGCATTTAGACCATCGATGACTCTAGATATTAGATTTCTTAGATATGGAATATAAAATATGAAATTTATAGAGAGATAAATGCAATCACAAAATGAGGGAAAAAATCAGAGACGATCAGCAATGACCAGAGGGATTTGAAAACTGGCGAATAGAACTTCTAGAAATAGAATGGGTACGTCTATGCATCAGTTGAAATGAAAGCTCCATGAATGTTTTTAACAACACATTACATGTAGTTTAAAGAGAGTTCAGACCTAGAGGGGACTATCTGAGGGTATTACCCACATACAGCAAAGAGAGAAACACATAGAAGAGAGCTATGTAGTCATAGAGGATAAAATGAAAAGGTCTAACGTATGTCTAATCAGAATTTAAATGAGACAATAAAGATGATGGTGTGGGGAGGGGATATTTGAAGAGACACTGTCTAAAATATTTCCAGAAGGATAAAAGTTGGTCTTTCATGGATAAAAGAAAAATAAACAGGGTGAGTAAAATACATTCCATTGTAGTATTTCATTGGTCATTGTAGTATAAAAGACAGTCTTAAAATAATTCAAAAAGAAAGTCTAGGTCATCTAAAAAAGAAGAAATATATGACTAATGTTAGAATTCTCACCAGCAACAATGGAAGCAGGAGACAGAAAAACATAAAACAAGTACCTTAAACATGGCGAGAATAAATAGTCATTTATTAAATCGAAAAGCTCTGACTATTGTCAGGGACTGGATATATACAATAAAACTGTAACTGAAAACAGGCAAAATAATGCCATTTTTCAGACAAGCACAGAGAGAGTTTACCTGTAACAGATGTGAGCTAAATGGAATTCCAAAAGATCCACTGTAGAAAAAAAGACAATGATTCCAGAATAATGCCAATAGCTGTCTAAATCAGTAATGTTAATAATGTCATATTTATGGGATAAAAAATAGATTTAACCTGGTAGCAGATATCAATAATATGCAAGTTGAAAAGAAAGTGATTGAAGTTAAAGTGTTGTGTTTCTCAGGAGGGGCCTGGAGACTGGATTAATGTTTGACATTAAATCTGCATGGTAAAATTTCAAGAATGATCTCTGAAAGAAACAACAACAATAACAACAACAACACAGAGTTCCATGAACAGAGGGGGGAAAAGCATGAAAAATATACAGTGATTGGAAAGGATGAGGTTGACATAGTTGAAACAGTGGGAATAAATTCAATTCCTTAGTAGTCATAGTGAATATACAAGGACAAAGCTTGTCAATCAAAAGGCAGAGCTTAGTCAGACCAGATAAAAAGCAAAGTCTAGCTATTTGCTTTTTAGAAACAACAAAAAACAAATGAAGGACATAGAAAGGCTAAAAGTAAAAAGGTAAACCAAACAAACAAAGAAAACAACCATTCAACCCCAAACCAACCTAGGGTACCTGTATCTATATCAAACAAAAGGTGAGGCAAATTTTTAGGTATAGTGGGTAACTACGACATGTTGAAAGACTTAATTCACCAGTAGTGCATATCAATTTTAAATACATATGCAACTAATAAGATGGATACAAAATATAGAAAGCAAACATCCACAAAATGTCAAGGAGAAATAGGTAAATCCTCTACTAAGCTCTGTCTCTAGTATGAGATTGATTAAGAGGACATAAACAAGTGTAGAGAAGATTTGAAACATAGCTAACAGTTGGAGTTGGTGGGTATATATTGAGCCCTGCACCTAAAATCTTTAATAACTGGAGAACACATCTTTTCAAGACTACATGTAGCTTTTTGCCGTACATGCAATAGTCCTTAAAACAAGTCTAGAAAAACTTCCAAGAATTACTATTGGAGAGATATAACAGAATGATAAATGTACTAAATGCCAAAAATCTAAGGGTGATGCTAAAGAAGTAAATTCAAGGAAAGTCTAAGAGACTCTATGGGAAAAGAAGAAAGGTGTAGAATTAGTGAATGGAAGAGACAAACTAAGTTTGGTAAAAAAAACAGCAATTAGAGAGGAAGTCCAAGGAAGGAGCAGAAATAATAAATAAATACAAAGAGGGAAAATGAATAAAATAGTGAATGCACCAGAGAGAACCTGCAATGTCAAAAGTTGGTTCTTTGAAAAACATTAGGAATACAGACAAATCCCTAGAGAACTTATTCTATTAAAATGAGAGCACAACTAAATAATTAGGAATAAATCAAAAGAATATGATCACAGATACAGAACACATAATTGAAGAACAGTCTATGAAAAATTATATAGAGTAGCTAGCAACTTTACATAAAAAGACAATTTCTAGGAAAATATAATAATCCTAGATCAAGGTAAAAATAGGACAAACAACCATATAACATTTATCAAAAAGGAAAATTAGTAGCTTAAAATCTTCCCAGAAAGAAGAAAAGCAGGCTTGGATAATTTTGTAGTTGGCTGTATTGATGTTTCAAGGAAGAGAGAATATATTACAGAAATTCTTCCTAAAATTATAAAAAAGAGGGAACTTATGACATGAGGTCAATACACTCTTGTTTCCTAAACTGGGCAAAGATAGTAGGAGCTCACCATGAACACTGGTAAGATATCTTAAATCCAACTTTGGTAGACTAAATCCGACAGTGTGTGAAAACTGGGGCCACGTTGGGTTATCCTGGGATGTTTGCAATTTGTTATTCACTAGATTAGAAAAGAAAAGCATTAAGATTATTTCAACAGATGCAGACAAAACATTTGATAATGTTCAATCTCTATTTGTAGTTTACACGAACAGGAACTAGAAATCATTAGTCTGACAAAATAAACGTACCCCAAACCTTCAGCAAATATTATATGTAGTGGTGAAACATTAGAAGCATCCGATTTAAAATCATATTCAAGAAAATTACTGTTAATGTTGTTCTGGACATTTAACATTTCATAACTGGCTCAGGAAAAAGAGAGAGGGAAGGAGAGACAGAGGAAGGAAAGATAGGGGGGAGAAGGGAGGTAAGGAGGAGTGAAGGAAGGAAGGGGAAGGAGAGAGAGACTAGAACAAAGAGAACATGAATGAATGAAAAATGGTAAGAATCGAAAAGGAGGAAATAAAACTATCCTTATTTGCAGATATTATACTTTTCTGCAAAGAAAAACCCAAATGAAACCGTGGGCTGATTATAAGAGATTTGCAAATATTTAGCACAGTAAGTAGATACAGGATCGATATTAAAAATCAACCCACAGACATTTCAAAAATACGCTAAAATGATGCTCTTGGCAACAGCAATAAAACACAAGCCAGCCAGTAATAAATCAAGGGAAATTATTAGGAAAATTATAAAAGAACAAAGATCCAATAATAATGAAGACTTTCCTACAGAAAGTAAGAGGGAGTAAGAACCTAGTTTATCAGATATGGAGGTTTAGTATAAAGCTATAGTATATAAATTATTCTAATGCAGCATTGGATCACATCTACAGAAAAAAAATAAACAGAACAATGAAATAGAATTGCAAGCCTGAAATAGACCCCACTGGGGGAAATACAATTTTCCCAGGGGTAAAAGAGTGGACTACTTGACTAATGGTGAGAAGGTAATTGGATATTTATGTTGGGAAAAAAAATTCAACTGGATTCCTTGATCACACTTTTGCACCCTCAGATAAATTCTAGATAGATTACAGGCAGTTAGAGAAAAAAAATTAGGGGGATATCCCAATGATCTTGTGCGATAGGAAGGATTTCTTAAGTCTCAAAATGAAAACCGTAAAGCAAGAGAATGATATATTTAATCATAGAGAAATAGGGCCAGGCCACGCAGAGCCCCCCACAGGCCTAAGCAAGTGACTTGGGGGTCATGCCTGAGTGCCTCAGAATGACATCGGAGGGTTTGGAGTCAGAGAGTCTCATGCAATTTACATGCTAAAAATTACTTTGGTTGTTTTGTGGATAATAAATTTTATGCAACAGGAAGAGAGCAGATGAACTCTTGCAAGGAAATTATTCCAGTGATCTTGCTGTCAGGTCATGAAGACAAGGCTGGCATGGTGGAGGGAGAAGGGCATGGATTCAAAATGTATCTTGGAAAGAAACCAAGAGGGCAGGCGTAGGTTATAATTGAATGGGAAAAATCCAAGAGGATTCAGAGGATTTTTGGCTCAAGCAACTGGTCAACCACAATGCTATTGGGGAATCTGGGGAAGGAACTATTGAAGAAGGGGCTAAGAAGGATTTAAGACATCCCTTTTGCCTGTTCATCAGCCAGAGGGCTTGGTAAAGAAGGCCTTGGGTGCACAAGGATGAAACCGAGGTCAGGAGTGGAGATGTAAACATTTGGAGAATTTTCAGTAAATAGTATTTATAAATTAGAAATGGTAGTTTAAGGCCATGGATAAAAGGATCTATGTATCAGACAAAGCATTTACTCAACCTAGAACATTTCGGTGCTCAAAAATATCTGATGATTCAAAGTTCCTGGGAGTAGTTTTTTGTTCAATAGCTGTGTTATTTTTAAACATTTGTTCTAATTAGTTATACATGACAGTAGAATGCATTTTGACACATTGTACACAAGTGGAGTACAACTTCTCATTCTTCTGATTGTGCATGGTGCAGAGTCATACCGATTGTGTAATCCTACGTGTACATAGGATAATAATGTCTATCTCATTCCCCATTCATTTCACCTCCACTCCCCTCTGCCCAATCCAAAATTCCTCTATTCTTCCCTACCCCCCTCTCATTATGAATCAGCATCTGCTTACCAGAGAAAACATTTGCCCTTTGGTTTTTTGGGGTTTGGCTTATTTTGCTTAGCATGGTTTTCTCCAGCTCCATCCATTTAACTGCGATTCTTCTTTAAAGCTGAGTAATATTCCATTTTGTATGTATACCAGATTTTCTTTATCCATTCCTCTGTTGGAGGGCATCTGGTTGGTTCCATAGTTTAGCTACTGTGAATTGAGCTGCTGTAATCACTGTATTATATGCTAATTTTAAGTCCTTTGGGTCCGTAGAAGAGGATTTCATGCTTGCTCTGACACTACTGTCACGTAAAACCTTGTAGTAAGTCATTCCTCCTCTCTTCTCTCTTTAGAGATTTCTCACCTGTTAAGATAAAGGTGTTGGACCAAATGACTTACACAACTCTATGATTCCAAGGGAAATGACATGAAAAACAAGCCTTTCTAACAGCAACATCAGCCTTCTTGTTACATGGAACGGGCTCTTTCTTTTTTTTTAAATAACAAATCACATGGGGTTAGCAGGAATATAAGAAATAAAAGAGCTAAGTGATCTGCACTAGAAATAAACAGGACTTAGGAATTGAGAGAAAGAGGAGAAGTTGAGGGAAGTCAGCAAGACACTGGGGACAGAAGATTTGTTTTGATGTAACCAGTGAACCTCTCACGGCGAACCACTCATGGCGGGGAGGAGATCCAAAGCGGGTCTGGAACCGGGTTATACTATGTGCAGTTTCTGTAGTTTGCATTGCTGAGGTGTAAATTTGAAGTCTGCCATGCAGAAGATGGGTATGAGCATGAGTTTTATTTATTTGTTTTTTTTTTTTTTTTTGAAAATGAAGGAAAACACTCTCTTCAAATCTGGATTGATTTGGTACAGAAACGAGGCAGCATGTAGCATGTAAGGGACCACAGTATGATCCATCCTGACAGCTAGCTCAGTCAGAACAGGGGCTCGCGGTCAGGGGTGGGGTTGACCATGGGAAGCTGCGGTTCCTCCAGGAAGCTGATACATCTCTGACAGGGCACCAGACTGCCCATGAACCTTGGTGCTACTGTTTAAGTCAAAGGAGTGGGATGATCAGGGTGACCACAACTTTCGCCAGCTCTCTCCAAACCAAATTTGGGTCTGTGGGAGCAATTCTGAGTATTCCACCAGTTCTTTGTACAATACTTGTGAATGTTGTCAGAGTCAAAACGGAGTTGCTCTTGTCAAAATCTGACAAAATTTATATATATATATAATTTTTTAAATTTTAATATATATATGTATATAATAAGAATATATATATATATATATATATATNATATATATATATATATAAAGTAAAATAAAGCCAGGAGGACCCTCATGCTCACACGCCTATCCTATCTATTACAGAGACTCTGAAGGGCTCCTCTACGTATTATATACCTGCAACAAAAACCCTTGCCAAGGACTTCCAAACTGCAACTTTCTCTCTGTGGCACAGGATGGTGAGCTAATGTACAAGAACACATGCCTGATGTCCTGTGTGCACTGATGAGTTAAGTGCCATGGCTGGGCCTTTTGTCTCAAAACAACTTATGTATACTCCTTGTTTTACCTTTAAAAACCTTTGTCTCCATTTGCTTTGTCTCCTCTGGTTGCTTTATGGATAACAAACATGCCCACCTCAAGCCACCTCCATTCCCCTTATATATATATATATACCACACGTTCTGCATTTGCAAATGTTTCCTGAATAAACTGTCTTTAAAGACTCTGTTGTTATTTAGGTCAGCATACCTTTGTTGCTATGGCAAACTTCTTTGCATTACTTGAGGTAATTCCACATATATATTCTTTCCTACTTATGAATGGTATTGATAAATGACCCCACTTTGGTCATTTATATTTTTATCTAGATTTCAATCGGATTTTGTGAAGAAAAATAAACAGAGTTTTAAAACATGTGCTTGTGTTCACAAAATGAGTCAGATATCTTCCAAAACAGAAAAGGCAACAATTATATTTTTGGTTTTTGTTATTTAAGGTTTTTGTTTGTTTGTTTGTCTCTACCTGAGGACAAGGATCTATGAGCATGAAGAGAAGATACAAAAACTTGGAATTCATTTGGGAAGATGCTTGAGATGACCCTCCATTGTTTTGAAACTTCCTTAGTAACTATATCTACCATCCAGTTGTTTTCCTAATTATTCTAAAATGAAAAGAAAAATACATATTTAATTTTCCAATTTGACTGAAAATACTTTTTTTTTCATGTGTGCGAAGGACATAAAAATAAAAATATGCTTCCTAGCCAGTCACATCTATCCATCTTGCAGCACATCAGCGGTGGAAAGAGAAAAGCAGAAGGTTGGCCAGAGACCATAGGTCAGCTCTTAGCTGCTCACAGACAGAGGTCACTCTGGCCTGGAAGAGTCCCATCTGAAGGACGCAGAAGGGCACTGTAGGGAGATCTTCAGAAAGTTGCAGAACAGGAGAGAGATGCCCAAAGACTGATGAAAGGCCAGTGTGGTCTCTGTTTTCTTAAAAATGGGGTCCGGGTCGATTGTGCTGACCCTGGTGAGTTCGCCATGCTCTTCTATTTGACTTCATAAAACGGTGTTGCATGCTGTGCCATGTGATGACTTTTGAACTAGCCTCATGTGGTTGTGAATGCAGGGCCTGCGTCCAGGATGCTTGTGTTGGGATCTCAGCTCCACCCTGCACAGCCGGTGAGGCCTTGAGCATCGTAGCATCTTTGCACTTCAACTTCCTCATCTGTAACATGGGGATAATACCCACTCCCCATGTGGGGCAGCTGGGGGGATGCTGGTGGAGCATGAGGAAAATATGTAGCAATGACTGGCCCATGGCAAGCCCAACAATGATTAGTGAAGACCATCTAGAGATTTCTATTGGGTACTTGGGCTATTGTCCCCATGTTTTGGTAAGCATGATATTATGAACCGACATTTATTTCCAACAGCCTTTGAAAACATTTCTGATGATTTTCTTAAGGTAAACCTCTTAGCTGGGAAAACATTTGGTGCAAAGGTATAAATAAACTTTTGATCCTTGTTGTAGGCAGCTTTTTGACTGATGTGACTGAAGGACATGAGCATCACAATTATGGAGGAGGAAGAGTTTATTTGAGGGCCACAGTTTCAGAGGTCTTAGTCCATAGACGGCTGGCTCCTTTCCTGGGGGCTCGAGGTGAGGCTGAACATCAGGGAAGAAGAAGGTGGCAGAGGGAAGCAGCTCACATCACCGTGATCAGGAGGCAGAGAGAGAGAGAGACTCCTCTCTCCAGATACAAAATATATACCCCACAGCCACGGCCCCAGTTAACCACCTCCTCCAGCCACACCCCACCTGCCTCCAGTTACCACTCAGTTAGTCCCATCAGGGATTAATTCACTCTTTGGGTTAAGACTCTCACAACCCAACCATTTCTCCTCTGAACCTTCCCGCATCATCCCACACGTGAGCTTTTGGGGGACACCTCACATCCAAACCATCACAATCCTCATTCCCAGAGTGATCACCACAGAAACTTTTTGTGCTTTCTCAGCAGTGAAACAGTAGACATTTTGCATTGGAAAAAAAGACACATGGGTGCCTATTGCAATTTTTTGAAGTGCAAAAATGTGGAATAGTGTCTCACTGTTGTTGTAGTTTGCACTTACTTGATGAGGGCTCATGACTTGATCAAATGTTCCACGCCACTTCCCTGGAGTCCCAGACCCACTTGCCAGCCTCTCCCTCAGTTGCAGGTGGGGACCTTATTTTTCTCACCGGTGAGTTATAGATCCCCAGTTCTTTCTACCATTTCTCCTATAAAATAGTTTCCTGAATAGCTCGTCCTGTTCTGAATGCCTTCCAGCTTGTCATTCTCCCTCTTAAAATATGGCGCCAGAATCGGGCCTCATACTCCACATGTGGTCAGGCCAGCTGTCAAGTGTGCCAAGGAATAAGACGGTTCAATTATAATGTGTTTTTCTTTTGAGAATCCATTAGTGTGCAGTTCACTTTGAGTTTCTATTGAATCTTGCAGTGATTTAGAATGAATTCAGACCACAATACTTTTGACCGAAGAACGACTTTTTAAAATTGTGTTTTAACCGGCGTTCTCTCCTCTACCTGCTTTATGCTGCTTCAAGAGCACATGGTACAACGACTACTGCTAGAGCTCTGGGTTCCTTCAGACCATCAACGTGCTCACAGCCCTGGGCTGTGCAGCTGTTTTAGCAGCCATGTTATACTTTGCATCCTATAGAGCAAATGGTTAATGTGTATTTTTTTTCTATATAGAATGACCAAGGTGTGTGTGTGTGTGTGTGTGTGTGTGTGTATATATATGGAATGGAGGTGGCTTGATGTAATCCTAAGAGAGTTTATACAGCCTTGGAAGAGGAGAGGACCTGTTAGTGTTTCTCTGGATTCTTCTGGTTCATCAGAGTGATGTTAATTACCACTTCATGCAGAAATGTATATGCGGGCTAGGATTGTGGCTCAGTGGCAGGGTGCTTGCCTTGCATGTGTGAGGCACTGGGTTCAATCCTCAGCACCACATAAGAACAAACAAACAAATAAATAAAAGTATCATGTCCATCCACAACTAAAAAAATATTTTTTAAAAAATGCATATGTTCCTTGGAAATTCATTTCCTGTGCTCATTCATCTCACTACCTGCAAAACTTAAGGAGGAAGGTGGTGGTGGACTTGTGAAATATTTAGAGAGGTGACCTTCACAAGTTTGTACATGAGGCTGACTCACACACCCCCAACCTCATTCCATTCATTCTCAGATACTGGGCTTATTGTGACTTTCGAAGAGGCTTTAGGAATGAGCAAGTCTATCAAAAACAAGAACTGACTATTGAATTGGACGGCTGTTGTTGGAGCTGAGTGATGAGGTAGAAAGAATATCAGACCTAGAGGGGACTAGAGGGCAGGGAGGACAGTAAGGGCTGTTTACTAACCTGGCTATCTACTTTGGTTCCCAGGGCTAAGTTTTTTAAGAGCTGTCTGTCCTGCAGCAGAGATGGAGCACCAATGGAAAGAGACCCGTCCACTCGAGTCTGGTACTGAGGGATGACAGGAAGTGAAGGCATTGGAAAAAAAAAATTCACTCTGACTGGCTTCTCATCGGCTGTCAGCCAGTGTCCATCCCTTATGGTCACGTCCTCTTCTAGCCTGAAGTCATTGAGTCACATGGTGTTGTTCTATGATTTTATGAAATGATGCCTAATCAGTATGAGGTCTGGAGCAAGCTAAGTCAGAATAGCTCGAGGTTGGGGAAAGGAGGAGAATTGGGTGCAGTAATAGAGAATGGTGGTCTTATTTAGCCAGGGAGGCCAATTGACCAAGTCTGGTTGGATACTTAGCTATTTCACTCAGAGTGAGTCTTTAATGACACTTAGAAAGATCCAATCATTTTTTTTTTCCAGTGAAAAATCATAATCCAAATGGTTATTTTTAACTATGGACAAAAATGAACAAAAATCTAAGTTATATTTTTAGCTTTAGAAAGAAATAGTTTTAATTTTCATTAAATGCTCTATCAACTTGTCTCTTCTGTGGATAGAATTTTCCAGACACAGGAGGAACTTTTGCATTGCAAGTACATTTTTTCTCCTTGTTTCCCTGCACATTTTCCTAGTTGACACTGATATTTTAAACTCTTTCTTGCGGACAAAATGTCTTACCCATAAAATTCAATTGTTTTATTCAGCAACTGAAAAATGTCATTTTGTCTGTAGAATCCGGACTTTGAGATATCAGCTTTCCCTCGTTGGTCATAGAGACCAAGGAAGTATAATGGCTCCTAAATCATGACAGTGGCTTATTTTGATTTTGCAAATGCATAGATCCAGAATGTCCTATCATATGAGGCGACTCAAGAAGAGATGGGAGAGGAAGCATAAAAGGAAGCTAATGTAATTGCTGTAGCCCTAGAGAGCCACACTCCAGGGAGACGCTGCTGTAACGCACTGTACCTTTCGTAGGCAGATCTGCTTGAAGAGGCATGTTCTGGTGTTGGGTTTGCCAGAACCTTCTTTTAAAAGGAGCTAGCTCCCCTGCTGAACAGGGCCGTTAATTTTTCATGGACTTAACGCTGTTATGAGAGCATGAAAAAGATGAGAGAGCTTCAGGAAAATAGTGTTGAAACAAAATAAAAGAAGCCTTCCTCTGGTTCTAGACAGAAAATGGAGACTGCAATTGAACTTGGGCTTATGAGCAAGAGACAAAAATTAAATACAGAACAATTCAATGCAATTAACTCTTTGGTGTGAATTTCCTGGGAAAGGAAGTTTGTGTGAAATTCTAGCCCATCTAGGGTCATGCTAGACAGTCTTGAGAGATTTAAAGATCACATTTCCACTCTGGCAGGTGAGTCTGCCTCACAGAGTCATTTGATGGGGGGACGTGCCTGCCACCATGCTAGGTCATTCCCTGCCCTCCATATCTCTGATTCTCCATCTGTTAAATGGGGAAATATTGTAATCTTATTAAATTACCTGAATGGCCATACAAATTTTTTTTCATGCCTAAAATAGTATTTTTTGCCTTAAATTTTGATTTGAGTTTGCTGTTTTCAATAGGCATATATATGCTAATATTCACTTTTGTTTTTTTTTCTGTCTCTTGATCTTGATCACTAACAATAAAACCATGATTCTTTTGTATTACTTGATAGTTTCAAATATAAAGTCAGCATTTTGGCCCCCAAGACTACTCAGTGTGTCAAATATTGTTTAGTACCAATGAAGTATCACTCAGCCTGCAAATATGTAAAAATCAAAGCCACATTACTTCTTTTTTCCATCTGATTTCCTGTCCATTTTTTGAACCTCAGATGCACAGAGTCAGATTGATTGTACTTCCTCCTTCATAGTAAGTGATCATCGCTGGTCATCGTACCATAGCAGGGCTGTGATAGGGAATCGTTCAGATGTTCTCCAGTGGTCCCCACCTTCTGGTCTTCATGTCCCTGTGCAATGCTCTCCCTCTGAGTGTGGGCTGGACCTAGGGGCTGGATTTTTGTAAATTAAACGTGGCAAATGTGAGACTGTGATTTCCATCTTGAACTCTCTCTCCCACTCTGTCACTCACTCGCTCTGAGGGAATTAATCTGCTTGGGCTGCAAGCTGTCCTAGGAACCAGATGGCGAGGAGCAGAGGGAGACTTCTGTCCAACAGCCAGGGGAGAACTGAGGCCCTTGGTCAGCAGTCCACAAGGACAACCCTGCTACCAACCCTGCAAATGGGCCTGAAAGTGGATCTTCCCTCTCTTTGTGTCTTCAGATGAGACCACAGCCCCTGCATCATCTGGGATCCTGTGAGAGAATGTTAGTCAGAAGCATCCAGCTAAGCCATGCCTGTGTTCCTTACCCCTACAAATCTGAGATGACCAATGGTTATTGTTTTAAAGCTACTACTACATTTTGGGGTCATTTGTCATGCAGCAGTAACTAACCCAAGAACCCAAATTTTTAATTAATTATTCTCATCATTCCCCCATCCCTGCTCATGTTCTTTTCTCTCGCTTATGTATACACTGTAATGTTTTTAATATTTTCCTTGAAGGTACCCGAATCATTGGAAAACATGTGATGTTTTATAAGTTTGCACTCTGTGCTTATACCAATGGCACGGTTATGTGCCTTGTTTCATTTTTTACTTTTAATACTTCATGCCATGTCTCTGAAATTCACTGAAATGCTTCATAGAAATATTGTTCATTGCTTTGGATTGTTCTAAGATTCTATTGCAGGCATTCTATTCATCCATGTTGCAGGTGGTGCACACCTAGGTGCCTGCCAAGTGCTGCTACCACAAGATAGCATTGTGATGGATACTGTCTGTCACCCTGACCCCTTATGTATATGCCTGCTCGCATCTAGGAGTTGAGATTAGTGGGTCAGTTCATGAATAATGAAGGATGTTGTTAGCGTCCTACCTAAAAATGGCTTGAATACTAACAACTTGGGTCATCTCATGTAACAGAGATGACTAGAGGATGTACTGGCAGCTCAGTGGTGTGATCTGGGATCCGGATGGTCTCCACCTTTGGGTTGTACCATTCTTTGTAGTCACAGTTGTTTTTCTCAGTGGTTTCAAGATGGGTTTTAGCAGCTCTGGGAGATATACTCACAGCCACTGAAGAAAAGGGTCCTAGCTTCCTATATACCTCTTCTTATTATAGAGGAAGACTTTTAGCATTAGTCTCTTAGTGGATTTCTCCCTGGGTCCTACTGCCTATCATTTTATGTATGTTACAACAGAGTCTGGAAATAAAGTTGTCTGGAATTTTGTTCAGATGTACCCCACAGTGGGAGACATTCTCTGCCAACAAGGAAAAAAGTAGAGAAGGCTGTATGGTTCTTTCTACCACATAACACATGTATATAAGTGCTGATTTAATGCTATATCAGTGTATCAGTCAGCTATTCCCAAGATAATGCTGTGAAACAAACTGTCATGGGCAGCATTCAGTCCATTCTAAAACACAATAATTTACATTTTCATTCATACATCTATGGGTCAGCTAGAAGTTCAGCGAGGCTTGGCTCTTGGTCAGGTTCAGCTTGGGTCAGTACTGCTCCATGTGTTTCTAATCCTCCTTGGACTCAAGGTGGACTTATGTAGCACAGGTTCTTCTTATGGCAAAGGCAGAAGCACAAGAGATCAAGCCTGACCAAATTTGCCACCTTTCAAACCTGTATTCAAATCACTACTGTTAATATGCTATTGGCCCAAGCAAGTCACATGACCAGGATGAAGGTCCAAGGGCAGAGAAGTACACAGGAAGTCAACATGAGACCAGGCTGTGTCCTATGGTCACAGGAAGCACACTCCTTCCCAGGGAGGTGGCAGAGTGGTACTGAATCTAGTCAAACAAAATAGTCATACGCTGTAGCTGGCTTTTCTCACACCAGCAGGGCCACAGGTTCCCGTATGTGAACATCCTCATGCTCAGCATTTATCAGCATTCTCATTTTGGCCAACCAAACAGGTGCAGTGTTATTTTCCTTTACATATCTCTGAATCTTGTGGATAAAGTTGAGTATTTTTTCACATAGTTGCTGCTCGGGTTTCCTCTTTCTCTGAATTGACCGTTCATATTCATTGGGCACTTTGTAAAACAGAGTACCTCTTTCTCGTTAATATGTGAGAGTTCCTTATGTGGTATTAATATTAACCCCAGTTCGCTTTAGGTGTTGTGTATCTCTCGTCCCACTCTGTCTTGATAGGTTAACTTTGTAGGATTCTACTTAATTTTGTCATAGTTAACCTAAAAAGGTTACTTTGGATTTTAAAAGTGTTGTTTAAGAACTCTTTCCAAATATCCTAATTTCACAATATTTCAGAAAAAAAAAAAATCTACATTGATGTCATGGTTTTCATTTTCCTATCTGAGTTTTTAATCCACTTATGTTTATATTTTTGTGTGTCATGAAGTATACTTTTTAAAAATGTTGTGACATTTTCCTAACATCAGCTAATAATTTTTTTCCCAACCTTCTCACACATTTATAATGCCATCTCTGGTACAGAACAGTTTCTCACAGTGACTTGGGTTTATTTCTGGTCTTCCTGTTCTGTCCCACCGATTCTTTCTCCAATGCCAAGACTACCTATTTTTTGTTTTGCTTTTTTTTTTTCTTTTTAATGACTTCAACTTTGTACTATTCTAGTTTCTGGTTAAGCAAATTTCCTTGCTCTGTTTTCTTTTCTTTAATTAAAAAAATTTAATATTTATTTATTTGTTCTGATTAGTTATACATGACAGTAGAATGCATTTTGATACATCATACATAAACAAAGTCTAACTTCTCATTTGTCTGGTTGTACATGAGGTAGAGTTACACAAGTCATGAAATCGTATATGCACATAGGGTAATAGTGTCCAGTTCATTCTACTATCACTCCTACCCCTACACCCTCTGCCTTCCCTTTACTCTTTTCTGTCTAGTCCAAAGTACCTCTATTCTTCCCCTCTTCCACCTTGTTGTGAGTTAGCATCCGCACATCAGAGAAAACATTTGGCCTTTGGTTCTTTGGGATTGGCTTATTTTGCTTATCATAGTAGTCTCCAGTTCCATCCATTTACTGGCAAATGCCATAATTTGATTCTTCTTTAAGGTAGAGTAATATTCCATTGTGTATATATATATATATATATATATATATATATATATATATATATATATATATATATAACCACAGTTTCTTTATCCATTCATCTGTTGAAGGGCACCTAGGTTGGTTCCATAGTTTAGCTACTGTGAATTGCTAGCTCTATTCTTCTAGGTAGCTTTTTGAACAGATTTGTCAAATTCGTATAAAATCTTGGTGGAGTTCATGGTTGGAATTGCATTTAATTTACACGTTGTTTGGTTCAATGTACATAACCACCGAGTCAATTTGAAATCAACATAAGCTTCTTTGGATGAATTAGAAACTTCCTATTTTGTCTAGAACAATTCTGGGGTCTCTCAATGAATTTGATATTGGGTATTCCCACAATAGGAGCAAAACATATATCAGGAAAGGTATGTGTTTAGGTAAAATTTGGTGAATTATAGGGAGCAATAATCTCTTCACCATAAAACCTTCCCTCTTTTCTTTGCAGTTCCTGGCTGTAAATTCTGGGGTTTGCTCTACTCAGTAATTTATTTGGTTCTTTAAAGCATAATACCTCTTCTATCTTTGCATTTAACATTTTATGGAGCTATTTCTGACTCTTCAAATTTGCCCAGGGTTGCCTTTGTTCTGGCTAGGTCCCCTAATTATCACAAGTGTTAATGAGACCAACCTCATTAGAGCCATCTCTTTTGGAATCTTTTAGCTTCCTCTGCACCCTGACTCGCCATCTTGCAAATGTATGTTTTTGACAGGGGAAACCTAGAGGTGTGTTTGAAAAAGTTCAAACCCTTCACTCTTCTAGGAAGATACCTTAAGAGTCCTGTGCTTACTAATGGCCCCATTTTCATATATAATGGACAAGACCTGACTGCTATTTGTATCTCATTTAGGGTAGTTAATGAGTCCTCACCTAATGAAGAGGCTAGAATTGAGAGCAAAAGGGTGGTCTTGAATCAACTTAATCATCTTTGTCTAGTGAAAGTCTATTCATCTTTTTTTTTAACCTACCCAAAGTGAGACCCAAGGGGTGACTCATTTGAATATTTAGCAACATGTTAAATCCAGTTCAGATTGTGTATTATAGATTTAAAATAAGTCGCTGTTTAATGAGTGCATTTCTAACGTAGAATTCACTGAGAGGATAAACATGCCTATTCACTGTGCTATTTAAGAAAAAAAGAGTTAAATGAGCTCAGAATTGTTAAATGGCTCTATAAAATGTTCAGCAATTACATATTTTCCCCTTGCTTTGCCTTCACATCTCTCTTTTCTTTCCAACCTTGGTTGGGTTCTTTTTAAAGTCACTTTTTTTCTAAAGCATGTAATTTTAAGTAACAAGACAGTGAGGTGACATATTGCAATATTGGAATTGTTGAGTCAGGCTTCTTCATAATTTCACAACTGTTAAAATCCCCACATTGGAAAACATGACTAATTCTCTCTAATTCTCAAAAGTCTTCTCCAGAGAAAAATCACATCTTGTGCTACTCGAGTGCTATAAAAATGGCGCCCTCGTGGCTCCTAACTTAGCCCTGTGTGTGTGGCTAACCTCATGAGCAGTTGTGGGGTGTGTTGAAAGCCCTGCTCATGAGTGTGCCCAAGAGAGGAGCAGGGCAGAAGTCACTGCACACACTTGAGGTTGAATTTTAGCCAGAGAAATGTTTCAGTTTTTCTCAATGATATTGTCCAAGTTTCTCCTGCCTCACAGAACCACTTAGTTTCCTGGGAACACAGAATGCAATTCTCTGGTTGCTGAAGGAGGCTGAGGACCTCTGAGTCTTTGGGGGTACATGTGTGGGCACTGCATTTCTTTGGGGATAATATCAAATGTCGTAGGCCCAGATGAAACTGATGTCACACTTGCATATAAATATTTAGAGTAGCTGATATTTTCTGGTGCTTAAAATGCATTGTTTCTGAATTGTCCATTACTTAGCCAAATGAGGAAGACAAATTCAAGGGAAAATGAGTGAGAGATGCTTTGGGGCTCTTCCTTTCAAAGAAGCTTGGTGAGGAGTGAACATGGGGAGAAACACAGGGATGTCCTCAGTTGGTGATCACCAGCTGGTTTATGGGGGTCTGCCCATTCTCAGGATCCTTAGGTGGTCACCATCTCCATTATCTGATTAGCAGACAACATGGGAGAGTACTCTAGAGTAAAGTTTTCTTAAAATAGCATATCTCTTTTTGCTTCATATATTTATTTGTGGGCTATTAAGAGTGCACAAGGTAATTTTTGTAAGTGGGTGAATTTTGGGGGGGGAATTGAATTCAGGAGTACTTGACCCCTGAGCCACATCCCCAGCCCTGTTTTGTATTTTATTTAGAGACAGGGTCTCATTGAGTTGCTTAGCGCCTCACTTTTGCTGAGGCTGGCTTTGAACTTGCAATCCTCCTGCCTCAGCCTCCCAAGCTGCTGGGGTTACAGGTATGTGTACACCCCACTGTGAGCTAAATGAGTGAATTTTTAGTAACTCTAAGATGTACAGATTTCCCAGAAATTTGGGAGTGACAGACCTCACCAAAGACATGATGTGGGGAGTGACAGGTCTGAAAAAGTCTGTGGAACTTTAGATTAAGGTTCTATTTCCTCATCCTTCCTTTTGGCTCTTCCGATCTTTTTATTTCCTCTATCCTACCTCAGTGTCACAAATGCATGTTGGATTCATAACTGGGCACATTCTTTGAACTGTGCTATCTGGTAATTTTTCTTATTGTGTAAATATCAGAGTGCACTTACACAACTCTAGGGGAGTCTAGGTCCATCTCTGGGCGCAGCCTCCTGAAGGAAAACACAGGACGGTAAACACAGCCCGGATGAGGCTCTGCTGGCCCCACACAGAGGAATGTTTTACAGGAATATTTTTTTTTTCTTTTTGTGAATAGAAAAACTACACTGTAAAATAACAATAAAATATATGACGTCATAATACATAAACCAGTCACAAAGTCACTTACTAGTATTATCAAGTATCATGTCCCTCATTATGATGCTGTATTTTTGTGTGGCAGGCAGCACAGGAGGTTTATTGACACCGGTGTGACCCAAGTACATGAGGCATGCCTTGCCTCATGATGCCACAATGGCTACGACGTCATTAGACAAAGGGACTTCTTTAGCTCCATTATAATTCGGGGGATCACACGGTATGCACGGCTCGTTGTGGACTGATGTGTGGCTGTATTACATCCTCCATTTTTTAGACAAGGAATTTGGGCCACAGAACAGCGGTATCACCTCATTTTGTAGATGGGCAGTCTGAGCCTTTCTCTAATTTTGGCCTTTGCTCCCTGTAGCAGAGGATGTCTGTGCTCTGCCCGGATCACCTCTGCTTTCTTTCATGCCATTTTTGTGTGTCTGTTGGCTTTGGGAGTGTCCCTTTTCCATAGCCCCAGGGCACTGCCACATCTGGGAATGAGAGGTGCCAAGGGAATTTATGGCCCCCGGGGCAGCCTTGCCCCGTGGCTGATGGCTGCTGAGTCTGGAAGCTGTAGTTCCTCCATCTTGCAGAACATACCCCTGAACCCCAACAGGGCAGGCTGAAGACCTTGCTGGCCTCTTCCTTTCCTGGGCCTGCTCAACACCACCTGGTGTTGAGTGTGTGGCTCTTTCTCATCACCACCTGGTGATGAGAAAGAGCCATCCAGATAGATGGCTCTCCCTAGGAACACGTTTTTCCAAAAAGTCATTTGTACATGGACCCTCATCTGTTTCCGGTGAGCCCAACTGAACAGGATCCTCTTTCCTACCCTCTTACTGGATGGCATTTTCCTGGTGCACGACAGAAAGATTTGGATTCATATATTCAGACTCAAATGCAGACAGTTGGGAATCTTGGAAATTAAAAAAAAAAAAAAAGAAAGAAGGAAAAGACAATAAAATCTAAACCTTGAGATACCCTTCCCCATCAGCTTGCTGGGTACCTGAGGGTTTTAACTTTCCGATTGCTGTTCCAGAGTGTGGTCATGTCCCACGTGCATCTCACTTGAATTATTCAGGGAAGAAAAGCCAGATATTCTGTTCTCAGGGTCTCCTTTTCCTTTGATCCGGTTCACTCGTTCTTAATGCTCTGTCCCCCAAACCACACTCCGTTCTTGTTGTTCTCATATTTCCCTCTGATGTCGTCTATCTTCCGCCTAAAGCAGGATGAAACCTGCTACAAGATGGAGTTTTGCCTGTGAGAAACAGGAGTCATCCTGGGGCAGGCACTCTTTAGGACCAGGTACCCCGAGAAATGCGCTCAGCTTTTGACAATCTGGGAACATGGAGATTGGGGGCCATGGAAACCTGTGTGTGTTTGTGTATCTGCACCCACAGAGCCACGTGGGTGGAGGCCTCCCCATGACCCTGAGAACCCCAGTCAGCAGCAGGACATGGAGGGGTGGTGCAGAGAAGAGAGGACCCCACCCCAACACTGGGAGCACTGAGGAGCCCTGGTGGCAGCACTGTCTCAGGGGCAGGGTCAGGGCACTTGTGATGGCACACAGGAGCACAGTCAGCGACACTGTGAGACTCAGTATCGTATTCAACAAGTGACCCCACCTGGAAGCCACAGCAACCACTGGCCCCGAGAACACAATTCTCCTTGGAATCTGTGGATTCTGAAGAATCATAGTGGCGTGGTGTGGTTTTGGAGATCAACCAGGCTAGGGTTTCTCTTTCTCTCCGTGACCTTTATGCTGTTTGCTACTGTTGTGGAGGGTCTCTGCTGTTCTAATCTCTTTACTTAGAAATGGCTGGGAAGGAGAAATTCCAGACTCAAGCTTTGGGGGCTTTCTGTGAACGTTGGGAGGCTTGCTCTGATCCTGAACTTGGGGTCCAGCCTTGAGAGTAGCCCTTTCTCACCTTTCATCACAAATAAGCCCTCAGTGACTAAATGTTTTTTGGCTAGTTCTCCTAGTGTGGGGCCCTGATGATGAGAAAGAGCCATCCAGATAGAGTGGTAAAAGCATTCCAGGTCTAGGAAACAGCATGTGCCAAGGACCTGAGGTAGGGAACACTTTGGTCTATTCAAGAAACTGAAAAAAAAAATAAACCCCACCAATTTAGGTGAACATTAATAAGAGAAAGTGAATGGCCCAAGAAGAAATTAGAGCGATTGCAAGAAAGAATATAGTACCTAGAATCTTGTAGGACACACTAGAGATTTTGAGTTTATTTTACTAATGAGATTTGTAGTTAATCCCAAGGGGCCCTTGGTCCCCCTTGAAAACAGAGCTCCGGCAGTTTCTCCTGGTGCACATACAGAGTTCCTGCTGTGATGAGTTTTCTTGTCACCTTTTCAAAGAATTGTTCCCTGACCACCAGATTTAGTCTTGCTGTACCTCCTGCCTATTGGATCACTTTCTACCCTATACCTCGTGTTTTTTTTTCCCAACAATTTAAAAATGTGCATTTTTACTTCTTGTTATTGTATCCATGGTTTTCTTCGCTAGATGGGAGGATAGGCAAGAGCTACCCCTTTTTGTGCATCCATATCTTCTCCGTGCCTAACATACGGAAGGTTCTCTGAGCATATTTTCTGGGTGAACACACTCAACACCAGGCTGGCGGTGAGCAGCCTCGCAAAAGAGTTCCCAATCCCTGCTGCGAAGACGACTCTGCAAGTGTTTGTTAAATTTAAAGCAGGGGATTTAATGTGGACATTATGGAGGAGAGAGAGGTGAAAGAAGGAAGTAGGTGGATCTTCTACTTGTGGCAAGAATTCTGCAGAGAAGTTGGCAGATCTTGTTGAATTGGGGGGGGGGGATTGTTCCAGGATCCAGGAGCTATTTTGGGAACTCACTTTGGTTAGAGAAAGGTGATATGGTCCCTGGAAATATGGGATGAGACGGGGGGAGAAAAAAGAAAGAAAAAGAAAACTACATCCAAAAGAGACCACTTTTGGAGACCAAGAGTAGGAGCTTTGGATAATGAGATACGGAAGATGAATTGAAAGTCCTGGCACTTTCTGGAAGAAGCACCATATTTGGCCAAAATAGGTGAGTGTTGGGGTGTTTAGAGTTGGCTGCTGTATAATACGGGGAATTCGGTGTTTGGAGGCCAAGGAAGCAGGCAGAGCCAGGCACTCCAGGACATAGGACTCACCTGGACAGGGGTTACACCTGCCGGGGCTCTGGGGGGAAGGTGCCCCTACCTGGAGTCCCACCCATTGCACTTAACATTCAAAGGTTGAAGCTGTGCTCTGTTTCCCACATTAGATAGCTGGCCTGGGGCTGGATGGTTCGAAGCTGTAGCCAACAACTCAAAGGTAAGAATCGGAAAGCTATGCTGGGAGGGAGGCTTGGACTTGCATCTCCTGTTGGTAGTCTGGGCTGCTGAGAATTCTCATGGCTCGGGGGGGGGGGGGGAGAAAAGTTGCAAACAGCTCTGTCTGCACCCAGCAAGGTATAAAAAGCACAATCCGAGCAAGGGAGATGGGGCTCTTTCCCAGGAGACCTGTTCCATCCTGTTCCTCCTCCTGGTTTCCCACAGCCTCTGGCCTCTGTTGGCCCTTGCCTTGACTTGAAGAGGCCTCTGACCATCCAAACCCTCCTCTGTGAAATGCGCAAGATCAGCAGCTCCCATCTGAAGACAAACTCAGAGGAGGCAAGAGCTAAGACAACATCTTCCCACTCGCTGCCAAAATTACGCATTTTTGTATCGCCTGAGCTTTTTAAGAGAAGAAGCCTGTGAGTTAGAAAAGCTGAGAAATTCATTTAGGTGTGCTCCTGATGTTAGCTCTCAGCTTGGTGGGTTTTGATGTGTTGGTGTTGCTGCTAGAGGTAAGAGGAGAAAATTACTTCCTGAGTTCGTCTCCCTGCAACGCAGAGGATTTTTCTGTTCCCTGGGAGTGGTATGCCCTGGCTGCTCAAGTTTTGGAGAAGATGGGGAGGAGAGAGAGAGGGTCCCTCTTCTGTGTAGCATGACAGGATTCTAAGCCTCTGATCTAGGTCTCATGTGTTCCCCTAAATAATGCAGGGAGAATTCCCAGCCGTCTAGAGCCCAAACAAGAGGGGACTCAGGTTCAGAGAAGTGGACACGCTGGGAAAATGGATAAGTTCAGTCTTGCATAACACAAGTGTGGCATCATCCCAAGCTGTGAGCTTTCTCAGCCATTTTTGATGCAAAGTTCTGCTGCTGCTAAAGATACCAATCTTATATGAAGCGGGTATGTGATTTGATCTTACCAATAAATACCATGGTGAAAACAAATGACAATTTTAGAAAATGCTTTTTTGTTTCCCGATCAGCACCCTCACCCCCATTCTTCTGGGCCTTGCCAAGAAAATTCCTTTCTTGTGCAACTGTTAAAAATCATTTTTTTTTTTTTTTACAGAGGATGGGTGGAGGGCCAAAAGACAGTTTGAGAAAGGGTTCTTTAAAAAGGCTGCCTCAGAAATATTTGGTGAGATCGTTAAAAAAAAAATCATATTCCTGGGCTGAGTTTCCCAAGGTTCTTATGGATCGGTCTGATTCGAATAAGAAATCTATACGTGAAGAGCTCTCCAAGGTGATTCACCCATGTTTCGGAGCGGCTGCCTGGGAAGAGGTATTCACTTCACATGCAGGGCCCCTGGGATCCCCTGTGAATAGACACCCCCACCCCAAGACAGTTTCTCTAACGAAGACGGCAGGAAATATCCCTGGACTCAGCAGTCTTCTGCGTCTTCTTATACCCAGTTAAGTCCTGATTAGTGAAATAAAATGTAGCACTTAAAAAAAAAAAAAAGTTCCTTTTCAGGAGCCCAACTGCAAACCATTCAATTACGGTGGACACGTGTTCCCAGAACTCACGGCTGGTCCTCCTGAGCAGCTGGCAGAACTGTCATCCGAGGCAGAAGACCTGTCAGCCAGATGGAAACTGGGTCATAAGGTGTGGGAGACATGAGCCCTTTCCCCCAGGGCGCCTCTGAGCTCAGACACCCAGGGAGCGAGAAACATCCAGAATCCACCCCTGACCTCTGAGACAGGACAGAGCCTGTTCACCTGCCAGAGACTCTGCGCTGCTCGCTCAGGGTGTCTGCCTTCACATGGGCTCCTGGTGTTAGGTCCTGCCCTCAATCTCCTGGTTACAAATGCACTGGTTACAAATGAGCTGTGGTGGCCTCGGTCTCATCCCCAGGCCACTTCTCTTTTCTCTTGTCATCCCGTGGTCAAGAAGCCCATCTTCTGACTTGAGTTTGATGTAGACAGAATGACCGGCCCCGGCCTCTCTCAAAAGTCCCCCATCTGGATTCCTCCCGGTCTGTTGGATCCTTTTCAAATTAGAATGCATTACCCACCTCCGACTGCTCTTCCCTCTGAATTTCCTATTTCCACCATCCTCCCTCCCTTCCTCCTTCTCCTTTCCAACTCCCCTTCCGCCACCCCCACATTGAATCGTGGGCTGCCAAGACGACTGTCAGTTATCCTACCTCTTTGGTTCAATCTGACAGAGTTTAATGGAAAAATTGGATGAACTGATTCCAAGATTGCACACAAACCTACAGACGCACAAACACAACCTCGCACCCACACATACTACCGCGCCATCTTTCAGATCCACACTTTCCTCTGATTGCTATCTCAAAGGCTCAGGATGAGGCGACAGAGATGTAGCCATGATTTCAGTGATTTGGCATAACCGATGGGAACGCGTGAGACAGATAACAGGGTGGGCAGAGGGGGCTGATGGGTGAACGTTTCTTGGCGTAATCTTGGTCTCGTTGCCTTAACAACTTGATGCAGATTTCAAAGAGATGGTCCTTTTCCTTAATAATTTTTTTTTTGGAAGCCAGAATTGTCACAACAATAGCACTGAAAATTGCCAACCCTCTGTGGCTCTTGTTGCTGACTTTTCCCCTCAAGAAAGGCCTGTAGCACATTGGGATGACACCCAGGAAAGAAAAAGGGAACAGATAATTCCTGATAAATGAGAAAAGCTTGGGCCAATGTCCGTGGGGTCTAATTCCAAACTCAAAATACTGAGATTGATTAATATGATTAATATTGTTAGTTTTCCTCGTGAGGCAAAGTGTTAGATGTGACTTGATATTTATAAAATCCCACCTAAGACATCTGGATGTATATATTTGATTATATATATCTCTCCAGATCCTAGTTGATTCTGTATTTCTCTTCCCAGCTTCAGCATTTTATTGTCTTCTTCACTCCCATGGTCTTCAGTAAGGAATTTATAGTACTACCCGCACGTGAGAACGATGGTTTGCTTTGCATTTTGCTGTTCAAGATGATCAGTGCCTCAAGATCCAAGTGTTTCTCTTTCTTTCATCTTGTATATTAAATGCTCTATGAAGGTAGCATGAATTCACCTTGATCACTATATTCAAAGGGTGCATGGTGTGCAAGCCTGAGCTGATCTCTTTTTTTTTTTGCAAGGGTCAGATCTGTTTAGGAAGTCATTTCTAGAAGCAATGATGGAATATTTTCTGTGTGTCCTTGGCATGGGCCCAGGGCTGCCCTAGATCACGTTTTAACGCTAAGTCCAATGGTTGGTACCACTTGGCTACCTTCAAGTCCTTTCCATGAGGAGTGGAAGGGGTGGAACTGGGAACAACAGCACTGTATATTTTACTGGGTGGTGGACAGTGCCTCTTGGGAGGAAGAGGACGTCTTTGGTCATTAGCTGCCTCTGTAAAAGTTCAAGCAGGGCTCAGACTCCTGTGTCCTCCACCCTGTGGGCTCTGACATTCATGCGGTCGTGAGACTTGGGCATTAAGAAGGCCTCGTGAATCTTCACCATTTCTCAGATTCCCCTGGGGAGTCATTGTTGGTCATTTCATCTTTCTTATGCGACTTTTAAGATTCTTGGGGAAAGAAAAGCAGAAATGGTTTTTTGGTTACTTCCCACTGGGATACCTTAGAAAGAAATAGTGGGACTGAAAAATGTGAAGTAGAACATAAATTCTGGAATACCCCAGAATGCGCTGAGTTCAGAGTCAGTGCTTAGAAAAATGGATCTAAATCAGACTCCTCTAAAGGGGGAGAGCACCCCTCTCTCTCTCTCTCTCTCTCTCACACACACACACACACACACACCACAAATAAAATACAAATTTTCTGCTTGCATTCAAATTTATGGTTCTTAAATGATTATGTCGGATCCTGGTACATGATGTATATCACCAATATTTCTGGTTTCCAGATGGGAAGTGGGAAATGGTATGCTAATGAATTATAGGTTTGATTTGAAGTAAAAAAAAAAAAACCTAAAATGCTTTCAGTCAGTTGTCTTTTATTTTGTTTGTCTGAAACCCAATTATTGTCCTGCTTTGTTGCAAAACAGAACATTTTTCATTGCTTTATAGGTCTGGTTTTGCAAGGCCAGCACTCGGGGGGTTGTTTACTTCCTCCTGCCTACCTTACCTGCAATTAAGATGCACTGGCAGCAAGTGGATGATAACGTGCTACGACTCAGCAATATATTATCCAGGACAAAACCGAGGTGTTCTCAGCTCGACTTTGCCTTTGAAAGGGGATTTTCCCTTCTTCCCCCTCAAAGTAGCTCAGCACACACATCGCCAACACAGGGACCTTCTCTAATACTGCTAGCAACTGTACAGTAACAGGGTGATTTGTCTGGAGCAATGAAATGAAGGATATAAGACCTCCCAGCCGGAGTCCTTTCTCCTTGTCTTAGCCCTGTGTGGTGTGACCTCATCAGGAGGAAACTCCTAGAGAGCAGCAGCAAGAGATGCAGAGTGGGCAAGCCAGAAGGGACAATCCACAGAAGGTGCATTAGGGAGTTGGGCCCCGTTACATGGGCTGGTGGCTCTGCCTCAGGTGTCCATCCTCAGAGGAGCCACATAACTGTGTTGCAGTTCACCCACCCTGGAGGAGAAACAAGAGGAATTAACTCTTTATTCCTATACCCTCCTTGTCCAAGGGGAGCCCCGTGGGGCCAATTCTCTTGCACTTCTAGATCACACATGCCATTCTCATAGCTGTCAAAAGTTGATGCCACCTGGGCCCTGGAAGACAAGCAGGCCCATGTCAACTCTGGATATTTGACTGCTTCTTGGGCTATTGCCAATGGCCTGAGTGTCTGACCTGCTACTTGGAAGATAACATACTATCTGATTAAAGACAGTGCTCTTTGGGGACATGAACTATGAAAACCCATTACAGGTGCTGGTCAGGTTGTCTAAGTCACTTACATAGATATTTTCTTGATCAACACAATTTAGTAAACCCGCAGCCCCTGGGAAAGGATTATCTGTCAGTACTTCCTAGGGAATGACGGGAATAAAAAGGATGGGGGCTATTTAGATCTATGGGATTATTTGAGATCCCACTCCCACTGTCCCTGGGCATGTTACATGTTGCTTTTTTTTTTCTCCTAACAGCAACTGCAGGCTAAACTCACTGGTGCACCCTTAGGGTGGTATCCCAGCCGAAAGGGGCCCAGAGGATTCAAATTTATTTCTGGTTTAGCCACCTGGATTCTTTCATGAAATTATCACGATCCTGGATCATAAGGGTAATTTGGTTGAGTTCACTTCTCCCTGAGTCGCTCTATGGTGGCCACATAGGGGAGAAAAATGGGTCTCTGTTAGTTTTATGAAAATACCCAGGTGGGTCTTTTCCCTGCTCCTTGCAGATGAAACGTCTGGATGCCGGAGGAATCTGTTATACAAAAGGTGAAGTCAGAACTAGTGAATGGGAAGTATCAGGTGCCTGGGCTGGAAGAACAATGTTAATATCCGAAGAGCGACCATCTTCAATTCCAGGATACGCAGAGGAGGAAGGGCATTGATGACTTTTGCCTTCTAGAATCATCTTGGACCCTTTCCCTCGGCTATGGTTCTGTGAAATGGTTCCAAGCACCTCCACTTATGCTGTCTTTGGCAAGATTTGCCACCCCTCACCCAGGAGCTCTTACCTCTATTGGATTATCATTCCCCTTAACCCAACTATGAAGTTGGGGGTGAGCCTTTCATACCAAACACTTGTACATCCCAATTCATGAAACTCGCCTGTCCCAGAAAATGGGAAGTGGGGTACTTGAGGGAACTTCCCAGAGACATAACCATTTATGTGTACCATGCAAACAATCATCTCTGAGATGGAACCCATTCTATTTAGAGAGAGGTGCTATGAAACTCGTCCCTGACTTTGAAGTGATCAGTAAGGCTACTTGGACACTGGAAGGTCATGCAAACCAGTCTCAACTCACTGACCAGGGTAATTCTGCATGAGAGAATACCTCAGGATTCCGGATGAGCGAATTCTCCCTGAAGGCCAAGACAGACAGTTCAATCATTAATTTATCCTGCTGAGTCTGGAGTAATGCTTTGGTCCAAGGAGAAAGATTAATACAGAAACCGAATGATGAAGCCACCTGGTTTTACAAGGCAATTATGGCTTAAACGGTTGCTTCTAGGACACTGGGGGCATGGTTGAGAGCAATGGTGCAGGTTACTTCATCTTACTACCTGGAATCCTACTGAGAATAGCTTCAATGAAGTGTTTTCTGAGACAAATTAAAAGGATTAGGACCTTTGGGGGTCAGATTAATCAGAATGATTGACAAAGTGGAGTAGCAAGAGGAAATTTTCCAGAAGCCAGGGTGATGCAGAAATAGAGGGTGCACATTGCGAATAAAAAATTCCCCACGGTTCTCTGTGTTTCTACTCTCCTGGGGAGCAAGGTGGTTGCCAAAACAGCAGCAACAAAAAAATCTTTTATTCTGCATTATGTTTCCAAGGCTATTTGTATAGTAAACACATCTTTATGTATGTTTGGGTCTATAGCAAATATCTTTGGAAGATAGAGATAGTATCTTCCTGAGGAACAAAGAGCATGCTCATTGACCATTATAAAAAACTGTGTCTTGTAATTCAGCCTCCTCCTGTGCAGGGGGCATCTGGTGCTATTTGCATGGTATGGATGTACATGTAGGTGTTGGCTATCAGGGAATTGACCAAAAAATATAAAACATAGAAAACTGTTTTGCATTTCTGATCCAAGGGTTTGTATCTTTTATCAGCATCCCTGTAGCAGCCTAACTTTTTAGTTTGCAAGTAGGGTAACTTATTGAATCCTTCATGGTTCTTGGCAGTGTTATATTACTTGGTAGTAGTGGGTAACAAGTCAAAATATACAAAATATACACTATACGTTGAAATACTTCACTAAAAATGACAGTTACAGCACACAAGCAAAGATAGAAGAGAAAGTGGAATCTTGTGAAAAGAAAAGGAAGAAAAGCACATATGTAATAAATAGAAAAGAAACAACAAGATGATAGAATTAAATGGATTTGTATCAGTGATTACATTACATATAAATGATCTAAACACTGCAATTAAAAGACAAAGATGGTCGATTGAATCAATCAGCACAAACTAATTATGCTGTGTATAATAGACACATTTTAAGTATAAAAACAAATATAGGTTTAAAGTAAAGGAAGAGAAAAAGATATATAATATTAATGAAAAGAGAGCTGGAATTGTTATATTAATTTCAGACAAAATAAATTTCAGAACAAAAATGTTATTAGAGATAGAGAATGATATTTCATAATGACAAAGGTCCATTTTGTCAAAAATATGAAACAACCCTAAGCATTTATGTGCCAAATAGGGTTTCAAATACATGCTAGAAAGGCAAGTAAAATATACATAAATCCATAGTTTGGGTCAGAGATATTAATCTCTCTGTGAATTATAGATAGAAAAATAGAAAGGAAAATCAGCAAAGACAGAATAGACTTTGCTAAAACTGCCAACTAATTTGGCTTAATCACCATTCATAAAACATTTCACCCTCAAATAACAGACTGCCCTTTCTTTTTGAAATGTGTATGGGAAATTTACAAGATAAAAAGACAGTAAATTTTCTAGAGAACATATAATCATAATTTATCTTTATAGATTCTAAATTATTTTTATTATAGATTATTTATTATTATAAGTTATCATAATTTTTTATGGTAGAAATATATATTTTAAAGTCTATTCTAGTAGAGTCTCAAAAGGAAATGAGAAACATATTGTTTGAAATTGGAGGAAAGGTGGTACTTGGGCTGGGTATAACGGTCAGTTGGTAGAGTGCTTGCCTCACATGCACTAGGCCCCGGGTATGATCTCGAGCACCACAAGGAAAAAAAAAGGTGGCTCTTGTTATAGTGGCAAAGAACTTGCTGAACGATGTTCTCTTGTTTGTGGAGAGTAGAACTTATGAGGGACGAAATTAGACATTTAGCTGAAGAGATTCCAAGTCAAGTGTTGAAGGAGTGGCTTGGTTCCCCGTCAGTGCTTAGAAGAGGTAAATGAATTGAAGGAGAGGTTGTTAAGAAAAAGGAAGCAGACCTTAAAGTTTGGAAAATTCTCAGCCTATCCCTGTTGCAAAAAAATAAAGAGATCTTGTTCTCAAGAACCCTAAGGATGTGGCCAAACAACATTCAATAAGGAGATTAGGATGGGTGAGACCTGAGGACTTCCTTACCCCAGAAGAAACACTAAGACCTTGAACTGGAGGGGATTAAGCGGGAATGCAATGAAGGAAAGTGGTTGAATTCCTCAGAGCCTGTTGACAGGATGATAGAGGAATTTGGCTGTGAGTTGCTCTATTCTTCAGGACCAGGGAAGAAAGGCCCTAGAGACAATTCAGAGATCCTATGAGATGACTTTTGGGCTTTAACTTCCTGGAGTCTTTAGGGGCATGATCCCCACTTGGCAGATCCTAAAGACACAACATTTGCCTAGCAGAGCCTTGGTGGGGGGGGGACTGCCTCTTCCATGGGTTCTGTAGGAACTCTTCTGTAGATAAAGTATCGAACAAGAGATTATTCTAGAACCTTAATATCAGGCCTACCTAGGACTCATTCCTCTTTTCTTCTTTGTGATTTATCCCTTTTGGAAAGGAAATGTCCATCTTATGTCTGCCCCACCAGTACATCTTGGAGACCCATAACATCTCTGTTTTGACAGGTTCACAGCTGGAGAGTGATTTTCCTCAGTATGACTCATACCTTGAGTCTCACCTGCATCTGTCTTCAATGATATTTAGATGAGACTCTGGATTTAGACTTTAGCTTTGATGGCAAAATAAATTTAGACTTTTGGGACCGTTTGGTTCATTAATATATTTTGCAAGAGATAAGGACATAAATTTAGGAAGTTCAAGTGCAGAATATTATGGATTGAATATTTGTGTCCCAGCAAAATTTATATGTTGAAGTCTGCCATATTCTATAATTCGAATATGACTTGACCCTCCAGAACTCATGTTGAGGCTTGAGCCTCAGTGTGACAGTTTGGGGAGGGGGTCGTAATGGGAGGTGTTTGGGTCATGAGGGCACAACCCTCATAATTGAAGTAATACCTTTCTCTTGTGAATGAGTTCTTGCTCTTGCAGGGCTAATTTAGTGACCACGACAGAAAGTTGTTATAAAGTAAGTTCATTCCTTACGTTCTGTCCTCCACACATGGCTGCTTGCCCCTCTGCATTCTGCCATGAGTTGAAGCAGTGAAAATCTTCTCCCTATGTGCCTACCCAATCTTGATTTCTTAACCTCCAGAACCATGAGTCCAAATCAACCTTTTTCCTTTATAAATTGTCTAGTATCTGGTGTTCTGTTACAGCAATACTAAATAAAGTAAAATAAAGCCCTAATCTTCAATGTCATGGTATCTGGAGGTGGCATCTTTGGGAGGTAATTAGGTTTAGATGGTATCAGGAGGGTTGGGAAACCCTTAAAGGGGCTAATGTCCTTATAAGCAGAGGAAGAGAAATCAGTGCCTTGACATTTTGCCTGCTATTGAGGTCAATCCTTTCTGAGAACTCTATCTAATGTCCTGTGCATTTGGACATCTTTCCCTATTAGCTTGTGGAAATGCAAACAAATTATGTCCAGGGGATAATCCCACCTGCTCCTTTTCAGAGTTTCCCCTTCTGACATTATTCAGAGGACTCCTAGGTATATTTTCTAATTGATTCTCCATTCACCTCCTTTTTTTCTAGTTCTCTGCGCTGCAAAGTATGGCAACTTGCTTCTGCTATAGCTTGGAGGTTGAGTGTCCCCCAAGGCCCATGTGTTAAAGGCTGGATTCTCAGCCTGTGTTGCTATTGGGAGGTGGTGGAGCCTTTAAGAGGTGGGACCTAGCTGGAGGTCATTGGGGCTGTGCCCTTGAAGAGGTCTGTGGGACTTGACCTCCTCCTCTTTCTTTTGTTTCCTGGCTGTGAAGGGGGAGGCTTTGCTCCACCATGTACTCCTGCCACCACATGCTGCTTCACCCAGGCCCCAAAGCAACATGGATAATTGACCATAGACTGGAACCTCCAAAACTGTGGACCAAAATAAACCTTTTTTCTTATTAAGTTTATTGCTTCAGGCATTTGTTGCAGTGACAGAAAACTCACAGTACTTGCCCAGAATAAGATCCAAGATCCAAGCTGACTATAATCCCACAGCTCTGGAGGCCAAGGCAGGAGAATTGCAAGTTCAAAGCCAGCCTCAGCAACTAAGTGAGTCCCTAAGCAACTTAGCAAGACACTGTGTTGAAATAGAATTAATAATTAAATAGGGCTAGAGATGTGGCTCAGTGGTAAAGTACCCTGGATTTAATCCTAGGTACAAAAAAAAAATAATAATAATCCAAGTTTAAAATTCAGAGTGTGGTTTCTACTGAATGCATACCACTTCCAAACCAGAATAAGTAGAAAAATCATCTAGTTGAACTATCATATGTCTCTATTAAAATGATGTGGCCATTTGGTAAGTTTGATCTACAATGTCAATTACATCCTCTTAAGTGAAAACTTTTATGCTTGCAACCAGTATTTATTTACTTGTAAGAAGAGAACAATGGCTTCATCCATTCTATGCAAACGACAAAGTAAAGCTTATGAAGTTAAAATACCCAAGGTATAGATGTCTCATTTTCCCCCCATATTATTTGGTAGAAGAGAAAAAGAGAAGTTGTGGGCAATAATTGTTACTGAACTCCTTATCTGTGGCAGGGGCCTTGAATGTATAATTGACATTCTCAAAAGGACTCTGAGAAAAATGTGGACGTGTGCAATTTTGCAAATAAGTGAATAAAGTGGGGCTGGTAATGAAGATGACTTGACCAGTACCACAGTTTCAAATCCAGTATCCTAGGGATGAGTCTTAAGATGCACATTTTAAATAAACACCCTGGAGATTCTGGTACCTCTGATCCCTGGGCCAAATTGTCAAAAACACTATTTCTATAACTTGTTGAAGTTCTTGGGGTTAAGGCAGGTTTCAGGGTGAATGGAAGACTATTTGTAACCACATCTTCTCTTTTTCCCCCATCATATCATACTGTGGATTAGTGGTGAAAGTAGGAGAATAATAGTTGGACTTAAACTAGGTAACTTCAGGCCCACCCTAGATCTAGGCACAAGGGAGGTAACCAGATGGTGAACGAGCAGCTAGTTAGCACTGAGTCCAGAGCTAACAAGCTGGGTTCAACACCCACATTTTATCCAAAGAGCACTGGGGGGCTGGTACACTCTTGGGATGATGCAGGAGTTTCTGCATTCAATGTCAACTCATTGAAGGACTCACAGTGTGATCCCAGAAAAGTCAGTTAAAAATCAGCGAGTATTCTCCTTCCTTATTGTGGAAGTGGATTGATTATCAATTATACAACTAAAGTGTTGGATACTGTGGTCATTATATAATGAGAATAATCAACAATGATAATTTCAAGAACATCAGTTACCAAAGAAATCTGACATCGGTCAACGGCCAATCAACACTGTTTATTTTTTTAAGTGGCTCCAAGGGAGATAATTTTAGATGTTTTTTCATGAGGGGATGCATCATGCCGTGTTAGGAGGAAGGAGTTGGGCAAATGTATCTAATTTTAGAGTCTTTGGAGATCAAAACATTATTAAATAACACTTATTCCATGTGTGCATGACTCATTTAGTTTTGGTTCTGCCCTTGGTGTACAAATGGGACATGTCATCGAATATTTATCTCTGCAAAATGGAAACAGAGCATCCAAGGCACAGCTAGGTTTGTTCCCAATCAGAGGCATGTGCCTGTAGAGTCTACATAGATTGTGATGAGCCTGGCATGTGGAGATGGAGTCTTCATGTCCTTTCATTAGATAAAGAGCCTTGCTAGAGAAGACCACAGTCTTTTAATGGGTAGAATGACTCAGTTTCATAAAGTTCCCTCTAACACAATTCTAACAACCTTTTGATCAGATAAGCTGATTGCAAACATTTGAAAAATGTATATAAGTAAAGAATGACCAGGAATATTTTTTTTAAAAAAGTGAAAAAGGACTATCTATCAGATATCTAAACATATTGTAAAGCTACCAAAATTAAAGCAATGTGGTATTTGTGCATGGCTAATAAAGCAAGTAAGTAAAATCGAATAGAAAGTCCAAAAGCATACTCAAATACATACTGGAATTTAGTAGATGATATAGTGGAATTTAATACAGTGGAAGAAAATAGGGACTACTGAGTTAATGTTTGGGGGTCATCTTTACAATTATATGGGAAAATTGGATTCTCATCTTATATCTATGAACACAGAATTAAAATTTGGATGTTAAAAATTGAAATTAAAAGTATGATAAACATATATAGAACTCAATAAAATCATCAAAGAAAAGATTGGGTTTCTTGACAAAAAATTACATCATAACAACATTAATCAAAGACAAAAGAAAAAGGTCCAATTTTATGTGTGTATGCATGTGGTGTGTGTGTGTGTGTGTGTGTCCTATACAAAGACAAACAACCCAACAAGAAAAAAGGGAAAAGATATAAAAGGATCGTTCATAGTAAAGAAAATATAAATAATCGTTCTTAAACAAGCAAAATAATGTTTGATCTTTTTTTGTAATAAGGAAAGTAACGAAGTTGCAATGACATCACTCACTATTTTTAACTGTTATTTTTAGTAATACATGGCACATTGTCTAGAGTGTAGAGAAACAAATTCTTCTGGACATTGTTGAAGATGTTTTGCCCTTTGGCCATCTATATATTTAGATTCACGTTATTGTTAACTTTAGCTAATATAGGACGTTTTGTCATGTAAATGACACTGACTTGCATGCTTCTAAATGTTTACTGCTATAAACTACTGAAATTAAATTTCTTTACATAATTGTACATACCTGTCCTGTTTTTTTCTGAGGGACAGCTTCATGTAAGTGAAATTTTTTGATCATTTGTAGTTTCTTTGAATGACCTTGCAAAATGTCACTTTAAACTGAGGCCCATTGTGTTGTTAGCCTGTCTTCCATCACTGTGACAAAATACCTGAGAGATACTCCCTTGTGTATATACACCACATTTTCTTTACCCATTGATCTGCTGAAGGGCACCTAGGTTGGTTCCATAGCTTCACTATTGTGACATTAGCTGCTATAAACATTGATGTGGTTGTATCACTATCATATGCTGATTTTAAGTCCTTTGGGTATATGTCGTGGAGTGGGATAACTGGGTCAAATGCTGGTTCCATTTCAAGTTTTCTGAGGAATGGTCATACTGCTTTCCAGAGTGGTTGCACCAATTTGCAGTCCCACCAGCAATGTATGAGTGTGCCCTTTTCCCCACATCCTCATCAACATTTATTGTTATTTGTACTCTTGATAATTTCCATTCTGACTGGAGTGAGATGAAATCTCAGTGTAGATTTCATTTGGATTTCTCTAATTGCTAGACACCTTGAACATTTTTTCATTTATGTGTTTGTTGACCGTTTGTATTTCTTGTTTTGTGAAGCGTTTGCTCAGCCATAAAGAAGAATAGCTTCATGACATTTGCCAGTAAATGGATGGATCTGGAGACTATTGTGCTAAGTGGAATAAGCCAGTTCCCAAAGCAAGCAAACAACAACAAACCCAAAAAAAAAAAAAAAAAAGTTGAATGTTCTCTCAGATAGGTGGAAGCTAACCCACAATAAGGGGTCAGGTAAGGGAAGAGCAGAAGTGCAGAAGATTAGACAATGGGGAATGGAGGGAAGGGAGGGGGATAAACAAAGGAAAACAGTGGGATTCATCTGACCGTTTTCCCATGTATGTGTATGAATACCACACAGTGAATCCCAGTGAATCCCACCACCATGTGCATCCATAAGAATGTGGATATCTAGAATAAGAATATATTCCATGCTTGTATAATTATATCTAGATAGATTCCACTGTATAACTAAAAAGAATCAATTAAAAAAAGAGGATACATACTTACACAGTGCATATAACTTCAGGAGCTAGAAATAGTTGTGCTGTAATAGCCAATTTAGTATTAATTGTGTAAAGTACAGTACTCTTTATTATGCCAGCCTGATTAAAAAAAAAAACAGAAAAGAAAAATAAAGAAACTATTAAGAAAGTATTGAGAAACCAATGGAGATGATTTCTAGTCATTGCTTAACGTTAGTTTAAGTAGAAAATTAAAAGAATCTTGCTTACAACTAAAAACCAAACAAAACAAATAACCCCAAAATACAAAAGCCCCCCCCCCAAAAAAAAAACAACTTAAAGGAAGAAAAAATTATTTTGGCTCATGGTTACAGAGGTCCACTGCCAGCAGAACCATGGTTTCTGACCTGCGGTGAAGCAGTATATCAGGGTGGAAGGGTATGGTAGAGCAAAGCTGCTCAGCTCATGGCGCCGGGAAGGTGGGAGAGAGGGGGGGGAGGTTGGGGACAAGATATACCCTCCCAGGGGATGCCTCCAGTGACCCACTTCTTCCAACCAGGTCTCACCTCCTACATTTTCCACCACCTCCCAATAATGAAACCATCGATGGATGAATCCATCGACAAGGTCAGAGCCCTTGGGATACCATCACTTCCCCAAAGCCCCAACTCCGAACATGGCTGCACTGGGGACCAAGCCTTCAACACATGAGCCTCTGGGGATATTCCAGATCCAAATTACAACAGATGTTGTTAGTAAAAAAGTATCTCTTGCCCTTTCCAAATATGCCAGCTTCTCTTGGTAGTTTCTGTACCTTCCAAAGTGAACATTTTCATTATGGTCTTTCTTCCCGGGCCTCCATCTCTGTTGCTTGGACTCTTTTCCTTTTTATAGCATTTACCTTCAGGGGAAAAAAGTAACAGCAGCTCCTTTGGAATTCATTTCATTATAATTTTTCGTTTTCAAATGGATTCCCATTTGTTGTGTCTGATTTTCCTTAGCGGAGACAACAGAGGTCTGCTCAGAGCAGCTGAGCGGAGCCATCTGTGTGTACGGAAAAGCAGAGACAATTAAAACCTGTTGACAACTTTGGGCAAAGCTGTGGCCTCATGTTCTGTAATTTATGTGAAAAGCTGAGGAACAATCAGTTCAAGCTGGTTCTTCAAAGAGGCGCAGCCTGTAAGATGCTTTTGGCAGTTCAGCGTCTGCAAGACAGCAGGGCCGCATCTGAGTCCAAAGAATTCTGAGATGTGCGGTAGGAGCCCAGGAACAGGCCGTGAAGATACACATGCACAGTGCCACGGAGAGACGGAGGCTGTGCTGCTTCTCCCAGTTTGCTTCCCAACTCCATTTCTGTGGTTAACAGACGAGCGCAATGCACAGTGTCCCTAGCTTATTGCTTCCCGGGTTTTTACAATAGACATTGGAAGTGCCCATCCCAACATTTTCTAGGTGACAGATTGGCAGAGGCACGCCAGGTGGCCAAGGTGCTTGGGAGGCAGGGGCCCGTGGGAGGACTTTGTCTCTCTGCCACTCAGACTTGTGTTTCAATCTGGGCTTTGTCAGCCCCCAGCCGGGCTACTTTGGGCAAAGGTTTCCTTCTTTTGAAAGTGGAGGAAACACAACTTAGTTTGCAGGGTTGATGCAACAGTTGGAGGAAATATATGTGACATTTCCATCCATCCTTTCTCATGTCCTTGTTACCCTCCACACCCTGGTAGGTGGTTCCCACACCCAGCCTTCCACTGAATTGCTGTGGCCAGGCCATGCACTCTGTCAGGATAGGCAACGCTTGGTGTGTAACATGGTGCCATCTTGGTTACTAAATCCCTCTTTGTCTTGGGGTTTCTTGGAACATCGGTTGACCAATTCCATTCTCTTGAAACATTATCTTTCTTGAATTCCAAGTACCACACTGTGAGGGCTTCCTTCAACCTCTGTGGGTGCTTCTTCTTGGGCCCTCCTATCTCCTTGTCTCCCATTCTAGAGTTCTCCACTGAGTTTCTGTCCTGGATCCTTCTCCTCTTCTGTATAGCTTGGCCACCCAGGTTCGTCCATATCCGTGATGTCAGTTATCATGCATATATTGGAGTGTTCCCTACATAGCATTTAGCTTCAAACACATTGCAGCTAGTCCCCAGATGCCAATGCTTGGGCACTGCATGTTGGTGGGAGACATCCAGACGTCATAACAAACCCTGTTCCTCAAGTCTCTATCCTGGCCTCAGCCCCTATCCTCTTGGGGGTTTTGGGGCCTCATAAATCCAGCAGGCCTCCTGAGTGTGAGGCGTCTCACCCAGCCTGGCCCTTTCTTCATTTCCACTTGATGAATCTGGTGAGTTGTATGTGAAGTGTAGACACTGGACCAAATTTTCATTTCCGCAGCAATCACTAGTAATTGGGTAGAGTCTTTTCCAGAGGGTGGTTACTCTTCAAGAGGGGGTGTCTTACTTCTCTGGACTTCTCTCAAGGAAGGGGGCTCCCATCCAAATTAGGCAAAGTCAGCAGGACTACAGAGTTCTTCAGGTACTCCCCCAGATACTTCCTCAGGGATCCAGGGTCAAAGAAGTAGGGAAAGATGTGGTGTTCGTTACCTCGTGTTGTAAGGTGGCAGTGGAGCAGAGCACCTACCTGGATACGAGCCCACACACATAAGCAGTAGCATTGGAGGCTCTGTTGGAAGGTGGCTATTCAGGAGTGCGAATTCAGATGGTGACTGAGCCTTCAGGAGAAGATGGAGCTGCATGAAGGAGGGGCTGGGGGAGCATGGGGGTCGGAGCATGGGGGGTCAGAACACGGTGCCCACAGATGCCACCATGGACATGATGGGAGCTCTTTTCTAGCAGGTTTTGGAGTGAAAGTGGCCCATGTGCTAAAACTCCAGAAAGAAACAGTGTGATCTTCGTCTTTCGATTCTTAAGTATTTAAGGTGGTAGGGCTTGGTTCATACACGTGGCCATGTTGCAGGCTGATCCCAGGAAAGTGGGGTTGGGATAGGTGCCAGGATCATTGTCCCCTTTGTGGTTGTCATTTATGTCATTACCAAGAATTTCCATCTCTCCCTTTGCCGGGCATATGATATTGAACTTCCTGGTCTTATTCTGATTGGGTGGGACCATGTGACTGTTTCTGACCAATGATTTGTGAGAAGATATGCTGTGGGTCACTTCTAGGCTACAGCATGTCATTGCTGGTGGTAGGTCCTCCAGAACTCTTTTTCCTAGGCAGTGTCAAAGTTTAAAATATGGTCACTCTGTCATTATGTGTACTTGAGAAACTATAATGAGCACAGCTTATGATGACACATGATGGGAAGAATATAGCAAGAGTGAGAAATAGAACCTTTGCAGCTGTAACCCACTGGCATTATTCAGACTATTTGTTATTACAGCAGCACTTAGCTTATCCTAACTGATACACACTCTTTCACATCCAAAACATTTAATCTCTTGAACACATAAGATATAAAGGATTTACTGTATTCCTCTAGTAAGAAAGTGAGATCCACATTTATCCAACTATAAGCAGAACTGACCAAGACACTCAACACTGAGTAAGGAAGATTACCGTAAGATAATTTTCTATTTGTCCCTTACCATGAAGTTTTGGGCAAGTTTTGCCAATTAATTTTTTCAAGAAATTGGAGGGGAACTCTGTCAGGCTGTCTCTACCTTGTCTCCAGCGTGGGTCACTCTTGGGCCTCAGGCACAGCTTTAGCTCTCACTAGATACTTTCACCTGGATGTCCCACTGATATCTCAAACTCAACACGTAGAAAGGCAAACTCACTGCTGTTACTGGCCAATGTGCCCCTCTTCCTGCGCCCTCTACCTTAGTGAACGTATCCATTGTCCACCCAGTGGACTTATCTTTGATCCCTTGTCTAGCTTTCCCTCATACGACATCTTTTGTCTAGATTTGGGGTTTCTACCTTCTTATGTCCCCTTCTACCATATTCTGTACTGGCCACCATTATTTCTTTCCTAGATCAATATGAGCCTTCAAATGGGTTTTCTTGTCCCCAGCCCTTCCTCTTTTCTCTTCTTGCTTTACCTTCCTGCGAGGGTGATATTTCTGCAAGTAGACCTGATCAAAATATTCCCTGGTTGAGAGCACCTGAATAGTTCCTGAGCTGTTAAGATGTTTCCTGTAAATCCCTGGTTTGGTTCCTGCTTCCCGTCCTGACCACACCTTGACTCATGCTCCACTTATTCCCTCCACCTGTCCCTCCTGTCTCTCATCTCAGCAACAAATCCTCGTTACTCATATGTCCTTAGCTTAGATCTTATTTCCTCCAGGAAGCCTCCCTAAGCTCACCCAGGCAAAGGCAGGTGGCCTCTTGGGGCTCCCCTTACATCCTATTCTAGTGCTGATTGCCATATAATCCTCCCATGATTCTCCATTCCTGCTCATTGACCCTCACCAAAATACTATGCACCAAATGTTTACATATACAGTTGGCTTTTCACATCCACAGATTTCACATCTGTGAATTCCATCAGCCAAAGATAAAAAGAATTTTTAAAAACATTGACTCTGTGCTGAACATGTGCATGTTTTGTTCTTATAATCGTTCCCTAAACAATGCAGTATAACTACTATTTACATAGCATTTACATTGTATTGAGGATTATAAGCAATCTAGAGATGATTTAGGGTATACAGGAGGGTATGAGTAGGCTGTATGCAAATTCTACATGGGCATCTGTGGATTTGGATATTTGCAGGGGGTCCTAGAACCAGTCTGCTGCAGATACCAAGAGATAATTGTAACAACAATCCCTTGAGACAAATAATATCCCCATTTTCAAACGTGGGCAATGAGGATCAGAGAATTGAGGTAAGTGGTTTAAAGTGAGTCACTAGTTCATGGTGTTGGAACTTGAGCCCGTGAGTCTGTATGCCGAGTCCTGGGGCTTAACCACTACCTGGTCCTACACCAGGTCCTACACAGGAGTGCAGAATGTTCAGAGATGGCCTAAATTCAGTCCTGCATTCCCTGCACTTAGCATAATGCCTGGTATTTAACAGGTGCTCAGTAAATGTAGCTGAATAAATGAATAAACTGAAGAAAGAATGAAAAGCTAGAAAATGATAGAAAAGATTAGCTTTTATTGTCTATTATCCTTATTTCTTATTACAGAGCACAAGAAAGGGAAGAAAGCTAAAGAGTATCAGGTCGTTTTCTGTTTAGAACATAGGAAAATATCAGGGACAGCAGGGAAACAGGAAGTGGTGTCCACACTTGCTTTTAAAAGAGGAGGCAGTTTTCCAGGGAGCCAGACATGCTGAGCTCAGGGACTTGTCCTGGGCTTCTAGGCTCTTGCTCTACCTTGACAAACTGCTGTGTCACAAAAGAACGTTCTCAGCATTAGCCTTGTTTCCCAGGAGGCTGCACACTCACCTGCGTTTCCTACTACACAATAGACTAAAAAAAAAAAATTCTCCTTTGAAGTAGAAGAAAATTCCTGCTTTTTTTTGGGGGGGGGAGTGGGGGTGGGGAGAAGACTCCAATAAATTCAACGCCAAGCTGCATTTAGCTGATGTGTAAATTGCAATATTTGCACAATTGCCAATGTTTTTTATTTTTTTTTCAGTAGGAATTTGTGTGGCAGGTGAGGCTGGTAGGGGAGGGTTTTGAGTTCTTTTGAGTCTATTATGGTTAAATTGTCTTAGGTGAATTTTTTAAAAGAACTTGTAAATTAAAACCTCATTCGTGTAACACATGCAGATATCTAATAAAATAATACGCAGGACTTACATTGAAAACTTCTCATCTTCTGTGCTCCCCTCCTCACTCCCAATCTCACTATGCAGAGGTAACCACTTTTACCTGTTTCTCCCTTTAGTGTTTCTGTTGGACAAATGCCACATTTCTTAACAGAATGCTTATTGTTTGATTTCTTGAGTGTGGTGGGCATTTGCCAGATCTCTGATGTCCAGGGTCATTGAAGTGCTTTTTCTCTGTCTGTAGAGTTTTCTGTTAAGGGATGGGTCACACCTCCCCAAGGTGAAAGCCTAGACTCATTCTCCAGCCTCCCTTGCTGGGAGGGAGCAGGCTGTGGCTTAGGCTGTGCTAACCAGCTCTGACTGCCCTGGACTGTGACTTGGAAAGGAGCAACAGAGGGAACTGTACGTAGGGAACCCACTTTTGTTGTGAGTGTGGTGGAGATGCTTTAATACCGCCAGGAATCTACTTATTTGGAGCTAACAGCTACTGAACTGCCTTCAGGCTGGAGTGTCTGGGGTCAGCACTGCACATTGTGGGGGTGATACAGGGATTTCCCAGAGGAGCCCCTGTGTAACTGCTCACAGCAGAGCCAATTACAGAGCTGACATTTGCTTTTCTTTATCTATGGGTCTAAGATCATGGCTCCCGTGTCTGATGTAGCAGTGTGGCCGGACTTGGCATTGCTTGATTCTGCTGAGCTATTTCCATGAGCTGCTAAAGGACCACATGAGCTACCCAATACCCTGTAAGAAATGTGTTCTGTGGTTCAGCTAGTCATTCTGCATGCCACCGTGTGCAATGAGGGACTCAAACTGGTCCTTCTGATGGAGAGCTGTTGACCACTGTTATGAGAGAAGATCATTTATATCTTGCTCATAAATACCCTACCTTCTTTCCCGGCTCCCTTTCAAATTTTGATGATTATATTTTCATTTGAAATTTTTCTGTTGGTAACCATTGTAAAATATATATCAGTAACAAATCTCCATTTCCTATTCTACAAGCATCATCTCTCTATTCAACACTTGGGGGTCTTCGCCCCATCTCCTTTCCTCCATCTCTCATGGTCTTCTCACCTCCCATCTCCTGTCCGCTGCAGCTGGCTGAGCTGTTGTTGATCATATCTTTATTCCATTCTAGGGTTATAATGAAATTTCCCATGCTTTGTCTCCTGGTGGATTCCTAAAACTAAGAAGCTGATAAACAGCATTGATAACATTAAGACTATACAGATGTAGATTGTAGTGTTTCCTGCTTTGCAGGTAGGTCCTAACACCATGATTTCAGAGCTACCGGAAGCAGACTACTTATTCCTAGCTTTGTATGTGTTCAGTAATAACTGTGCATAGTTCCTTTCTCCTCTGTGGTCTCCATAGCAAGTTCCCCAGAGTGCTCTAATCCGGATCCGTTGCCCAGACCCGCTGCACTGCCAAAATCCTTGGGCATCTCTCTAGTGGCCTTCTGCATCAAAATCTAGTTCTGGATTCTGTATCATCTTCTTTGCTCTTTTCCTTGGTTTTGCTGGCATACATACTCGGCACCCTTTCTCAGATAGAAAGCATGGCATGTCAACTGGGTCTCTGCACGTCTAGAATTTCTTTTTTTTTTTAATTTTACTCTCTCACTGTAATCATAATTTGGGCATAGAATGTTAGGTTCAAAGTATTTTTTTTTTACCTTAGAACTTGAATATATTAATTTATTAACTTTTGACTCAGGTGACTAACGAGAAGTTGGAGGGCTTCCTGCATTTTTCTTTGAAACTTTATTAATATTTTTCTTTAATTTTCTAGGTTCTTGGAAGGGAAGTTCTTTCATAGAGAACACGCTAGCAATGGAGTTATTTTTATTCATCCTACTCAATACTTAGATTCAAGAAACGTGAAGGAATATCTTATTTCTTTTTAAAAATCCTCCCATCCATATTTTCTATTCTCTGTCTCCCTCGCTCTCTTCTCTTTCTCCCTCCTTCTTTTGCAATTCTTCTTAGCCAGTTAGCAGGCTTTCATAACTCCTGTATTAATCCTCTATGAAGCTTACCATTTCCTCCCAATTTACTATCTCTTTACCATTTACTTTAAACTCTAGAGTTTTTGCATTATATTTCAGCCCTTCTATTAAATTTCGTATCTTAGATAGTATATTTTAATTTATAAGAACTCCCTATTCTCTGCGGTTCTCTTTTCAACCATACTATTCTTGTTTTACGAATACAATATCTTCTCAAATCGCTTTGAAGATATTCATTAACTATTTTTGAACATCTCTTATAGTTCTTGAATTATTTCTGTTCCCTTGAGACTTTATATGTCTTAGTCTTTTTTATTTCCTGCTGGCACTTGTCCTCAAATCTCTGGTGACCTGGTTTGTACCTTCACACTGATGAATGGAGGATTATTTTCATAACAATAGCCCTCCAGTGTGGGTTTCTTTGGAATCTGAGTTGAAGGTGAGCTTCTGAAAGGTCCCTCCCGTGAATGTGAAGGGAGACGGGGAACTCCGTGCAGATGCTCGGGGCTAACGGAGAGATTTGGCTTTAGAAGCTCCATGTGGGGAAACAGTCTTAAATTAAACATTCTGCTTCATCTCCTCCCACCAAATGCCAGACAAGGAGGCTTCACTTTTAGACCAACACCCACACAAAAACACACTTCCCTTTCCAACCAGTCCATTCATTTGTTTTAGAAAAGAGTCTCCAGTTTTCCTCATCCCTCTTCAGGAGGTAAAAGTCCAATACCCAGGCTGGGAGATGGCTCCGTGGTAGAGGGCTTGCCTTGCATGCACAAGGCCTGGGTTTGATCCCCAGCACCACATACACACACACACACACACACACACACACACACACACACACAAGCCCAATACCCTGTGCTCTGTGTGGGAGGGAAACACTCACCTATACCTAGCTGCTTGCTGTCCTTCTGCAAGGTTGACTGACACCCACTTCCCATTATACTGCCCCTCACACTTGGGCTTTGTCTTCCTCTACCCGGATTCATCCATGAATCCATTCCCATTTGATTCCATATTCAAGAAACATGTTAAAGCCTCTCATCTATGAAAGACCTTCCCTTCCAATTTGTTCACTGTGGCAGACTTACTTCTCTTCCTGCTCCAACACTACCATCTTGTACTAGACACTTGCCCACTCCCCAGGGTGATGTTTTCACAACATGGATTTCTTTTTGGTGGAAAATGTCATCTCTTATCTATATTCCTACTGCCTAACATGACGTGTCTGGAGATAAGAACAGGCTCTTGTTAAAAGAGAGAAAGATACGGGCAGAGAAGAGAAATAAGTTCTGGGGTTGTATTGCACAGCAGGGTGAGTAAAAAGGATGAAAATGAGCTGTATATTTACAAAAAGCCAGAAGAAAGGATTTTGAATGCTTTCTCCACAAAGAAATGGTAAATGTTTAAGGGTAGGTAAGATCACCTTAATTGGAGCATTGCTCAGTGTATTCCTATATCAAAACATCCTATGATATCCTGTAAATATGTACAATTTTGTGTTTCATTGGAAAAGGAAGGAAAAAGAAAAAGAAGGAAGAAAGGAAGGAGGAAGAAAGACGGAAGGGGCTTAAATGGAAGCAAACAAATGAAAGAAATGTAGACACAGTTCACAATATAAACCCTCCCTTAATTATCTGTGGTGCGCAGCCTACATTACTCATCCCATCTGAAGATCCTGGTCTCACTGGCTACCTTGCCACGTGACCCAGATATTAGGTGAGCAGCTTCCAAGAGAAAGCTGGTTCCTCCTAGGTGGGCAGCATGTTCCCACCATCAGGGTCCCCAGCACTCAGAGACCACTTGTTCCAGATCCTAGAGGAGAACTCAGACCCACCAGTCCCCCTTGGGCCGTCGAGGGTATGCCAAAGATCTACTTGATTCACAGACTGTAGAACTCAGATAATTCAAACATAAGACTCATTTTTTTAAAAAGCCCAAACTTCCACTTCACATATTTCCTATCTGCAAACCTGATTCTGACCCTAAAACTCTTCCCATCAAAATAGCAAAAAATGTAAACTCAGGTGTATAGCAAAGGAAATATGATTTCTCCTCAACCCTCAGACATTTGTAACTGGGACAGACCTCCGTGACAAAAGACAGATTAGCAAGAGGGAAACAAGCAAGCTTATTCACTCCTGCAATGCCCGTCATCTGGGGAAAGGCTCTGTGGAAGGAAACTCAAGCCAGTGGCTTAGATCTCTGGCTTACAAAGCACCTCGAATACAGAACAACCAATCTCAGAGAGGCAACCAGACAAAGGCAAACATTATTGCCCTGGTGCCATAGGTGAGCTGCTAAGAGTATGGGTTGTCTACAGTAGGGAAACTTTGCATCCTGCTAAGTTTAGGGGGGAAAGAGGGTGGGGATAGAAAGAACTCTTCCTCTGTTTGCAGCTTCTAATTAAGAAGCTCAAATATATGTGTGTTAAAGAGGCATATTTTGGGGTGACATTCTGGTTTCCTTTGATGACTAAGATAATCTTCTTTCTTACGAGGGCTCCAACAGAAAATCATGGAGTCTAAAATATGGAGACAAGCCAGCTTACCCACGGTAGGAGTGCTGATGCCTTCATTGTCCTTGGAGCCTAACAAACCTGTGCGGTAGGCCTTTGTCCAGAGAGGCAATTCAGGGCTGCGGTGCTGTCTGCAGTTACCCCCTTGGGGTCCTGTATTAGAGTAGTACGGAGGCTTCCTCTTCTTGGGAAACCTGTAGGCCTGTTAGCTCTCTCTAAAACATGCTTTCTATTGAGGTATTTGGATGTAATCTTTTTAATTGGTCTTTAGAAAAACAAAAGCTAAACCAGTAGACTGTTTTTACTTTCATTCTTCCTCAAGTTAAGAAATAGGACCTGATGGGGGCAGTGAGTGGAGTAGGAAAGAAGAGTGGGAGGAAGAGGAAGAGGGAAAGAGAAAAACATATCAATTAATGTTTTAAAAATGCTGCCAGGCCACAGTGAGTACGGTTTCACCATAGAGGTCTACGTAGTGGGCTGTGTGGAGCACCAACCAAACACACAGCAAAGGGAGGTGTGAGGGTGGAGAAAAGAAGTTCAGTGGATTAGACAAAGGGGAATGAAGGGAAGGGAGTGGGGACAGAAGTAGGAAAGACAGTGGAAGGACTCGGACATGATTCCTATGTTCATATCTGAATCTCACAGTTATGTACATTCACAGGCCTGGGATCCTAATTAGCGTAAGTTATTCTCCATGTTTGTATTAATACACCAAATAGACTCTACTGTCATGTATAACTAAAAAGAACAACAACAAACAAACCACAGCAAGTCCAGACAAAATTTTTTAAAAAAGCATCAGCTAATAATGGGTTTGGGAGGAATGAAGGATGCACAGGGAAATTTTTTCTGGAGATGTTACAACAGGATTTATGACAGAACCTCCTGAAGAATTTTGAACGTGGGATGGCATCCAGTTGTGGTGGATGGTTACCAGCCACTCTCCCTTTCGCAGTGCTGTGTGGAACTCGGAGGACTCCTGAGCCCATGGCTGGTGTCCCTGGAGGCTGTGTGAGTGGGTAGAAGTTGCCTTATGTGGAAAATTCTCTAGTTATCAAAGAGAGCAGGACAAACGCCTCACGAAAAGTTCATGGCTACCAAAAAAACAAAACCAAAACCATCAGTGTCCATGGCATTCATCCCATTATCAGGACAGCCTCAGGAGGCTGCCAGCTAATTCCTCACCATATTCCAAGGAATTAAAATCTTAGGAGCAGATCAGTATGATCCCATTTGGATCCAGCTACGGCACCTATTTATTTAAAAGCAGTGAAGATTTATTCTGCTCAATGGAAAAGTATTGAAGAAGATTATGGACAATTAATTAAACATACTCAAATGCACAGACACTCTGGGCAATGTAAATGGAACTACTGTGGACAAGTACTTCTGCACATGACTGAGGACCTTCAGCAGTCCTGCTCAGGGACTGTGGCCATTCATCTTTCTCTTTACGTATTAATGAGAAACCAAGTTGTGGGGGTCCAATGGGTGCCCTAAGAACTGAAAAGTTATTTAATAACTTTTCTGCAGGCTGAGTGGATGGCCTATTATCAGCCATCTTCCCACACAGATTGGCTTCTGTGCTTGCTGATGACTTAACAGGGTCACCAGCCACAAATCTACCTAACTTTGTCTTGCTTCCAATAGAAGCTCAGTCTCTCAGTGTGCCAGATTTAGTTCCCTATGAGAGAGGATCTAATTGACCAACATTGAGTCATGTCTAACCATTGTCCATTGGGAGATGAGTTTGTTGATAAAAAAAAAAAAAAAAAAAAAAACCACACAGTGGTATGATCGTGTTCCTCAGAGCTGTAGATGTGGGAAGATTACTTTATAAGAACATAAAGCCAGCCAGGTAATGAGGAACATCCTGAGTACCATATTCAGCTATACCTAGTCCTTGGTGTTGCTAATTTAGACATGAAAAGCAATTGTATTTCATCTCAGTGCATCTTGCATTTGAGTTGGAAAAATTCAATGTGTTCTATTTCTGATTTTGGATCTGGTACCATATTTACATGATGGGGATGGATGGAGGATTATGTTGCAGAATTATTTTAGGTAATTCTGCATGGTTTTCCATAACTAAGGAATTCCATGATACTTTTTGATGCTGTGTCAGATTAAGAAGTGGAGAGTCACAGACTTGCCTAATCCAAAAATAAATCAAGGACTATTATTCTTCATGGGTCCTGCTAATTTCTGCTTTAACTTCTTCTTCCAAAGGAATAATCACTGAGCAATTTTATCACATAGTGGACAAAGAATTCCAGGGGTGAACTCACCAGAATGAATGTGCTTTCTATAAAATCCAGGAGTTATTGACCCCTTGTGTTAGTCAGCATTGTCTTAATATAAAAAGTATCTGCAATAAAGAGAGAAGTTTTTTTTTTTTGGCTCATAGTTTTGGAGATTTCCAGTCCATGATTGGTATGGGCCTGTGGCATAGAAGTGCTTCATGCCAGGAGTAATGTTTTGGAGCAAAACTGATCACTTCAATGTGGGCCATGGTGAAAAAAAGAGAGGAAGGGACCAGTATCCTACAATCCCCCTCAAGGGCACCAGTACACGCCCTCAATGACCTAAAGACCTTCCCGTAGACCCCGCCTCTTAAAGCTTCCACTACCTCACAATAACACCATGCTGGGGACCCAAGCCTTTATCATATGGGCCTTTCGGAGGACATTTCAGATCCAAAACATAGCACTTCTATAGGCTAAGACATGCCAGTAACTATGAGCTACCATTTTCTCCATGCTATTTTAACTGCTTTCATTTCTGCATTTCAGCACAAGAGCTGTTCTTAAGCCAGAAAATGCCAGATGGCACTGAGGAATCAGATTCCAGAGCAATGTCATTTGTAGAAGTGCGCCAGTAGCTAATTGACAAAGATACCCTTGCTGTTTTTATAAAAGTCAAGATGTCCTATTTCTATCACCAAGACTGTCCTTTTAGAATTGGCTGAAGTCTCAAGTTTTCTCTGGAACTTGATTTTAGGTATGATCCTGCCTCTGAAATCCTGTCTTCAGATGGAGCTTTGTGGTGCCTTCTTCTTCAAATGGGTTTTCTTCCCTTCTTGAACTTTCAGAAATCCCTCTTCTTCTCTTGGGTTACTTTAGCACCAATTCCTTGATAAGTAGCATTTGCTATTAAGACTTTTTAAAATGGCTCTCAATTCCCTGATGATTGTCGGTTGCTATTAAAACTTTTTAAAACCGATCTACTCTTTATCTCCCTAGCCAGATGATAAGATCCCTGCCACACACAAGTAGGTATTTGGTTTCTTTCTCTTCCATCTGGGGCCTTGATGGCGGGTTTTCCAGTATCAAGTGTCTAATTCCTGCTCGTCGATTGAGAGATTGCTATTCTGAAGTTTGCTTTATTCAGATGGGAAAGTTCAGAAGAAGAGTCCTATAGAACATGACAGAATCAAATATTAAATAGAGAATTTTAACCCAAAGCAAGATTCCACAAGGTATCTTGGGGTAGATGCCTCCAGAAGATTGTTTTAAGGACTCAGTAATTCAGATGAATCACAGAGACATGGCTGGGAAATCATTTTTTTCACATCTCATTTCAGAGTGACCTCGAAAGGGTGGCCCAAGTCCAACCATCTCCGATTGTCCTTCTGTGGATGGCTTTGTTGCATGAACTATTTCCACTTATGAAATATAAATTCGTGCATTTGTCTTTCTGAATCAGAATGTCATAGCCGTGTGTGGAAGTTTAGCAAACACCAGAGGTAATCGTCGAACATCATTCTCTGGTGGGGTCCTCAGCCCAGCTGCATTGACACCACCTGGGGCCCTAACTATGAATCAGAAACTCCAGGATGGCCAGCCAGCCTTTTATGCTCCAGATGATTGTGAAATGTGTTGGCATGGGAGAATCCCTGTTTGAGGCCCTTTTTTTTTTGCGTGTGTGATTATCATCATCTAATATTTCTAGAGAATATCTTTGGATAAAAATTGGCTGGAGGGTTTAAACATATGTGACTGCGCTGACAGTCTGCCATTTGCTTGTTTAACACAATTCTGCTCAGTGATTCTTATGCTGTGCTAGGTGTTGGAAACAGAGTTAAATACAACAAAACTTGTGTCTCACGGAGGTCTTAGACTCGATAGGGATATGCACGTATGAATACAGAACTGTGAGCTTGTGTGTTGAGTACTGTAAAATGTATAGATGAAAACGAATTCTGTTGTGAAGGATGTGGTCCAAAGGAGACTTTTGAGTTCTGAACCAGTTCTGAAGACAGGATTATACACAGGAATCAGGTAGGTATTGAAGTATCCTCTTATGGATTTATAGTCATTAGGAGAGTTTGAACCATGAAACCTGGATCCTCTGGACTTCCTAGTCCTCCTCTCCCTGGGAAGACTCAAGGATTACTACAAGGAGGTAACAGAGTTGCAACAAATATACTCCTGGCTAGAAGCCTGACCATGGTGGCCTCCCCTCAGGTCAGGAAGAAGGAGGTCACAGGAAGCCATGAGCTGCAGCACTAACTCGGTCTACTGGAGAAAAGTGGCTCACTAGTGCAAATTTCTTTTATTAACCCTCTCAGGGGCACTGAACCAGGGGAGAAAGAAGACTCACAGTTACATTTTCAATATTATTCCCTGCTAAGAATGAAGCGTAAGTCCTGTCTTCCTAAGGGAAACACGTGGCATGGAGCAGTTAACTTTCCTCTGACAAAATAGGGATCCCTAGGCAGAAGAGCAGAAGGGAGAGAGCATTTCATATGGAGGGCATAGCACACGCAAAGGTCCTGAGGTCTAAAATAACATGGAAAGTTTGAAGAAGGTCGGGTATGGCTTTTGGTTATTAAGCTCTTTGGTGTACCTTTTCAGTTAGGGTCAGGAGACAATTTATTTTGAAAGTTAGAAAGACAACTTTACTGGTTTCATAACAGCAAAAAACTTGAAAAAAAATATATGACCAATAATAGAGCATTGATAAAGTAAGTTATGGTAGAACCATATGATGAAAGAAAATATAATTGTATTATAGATACATTTCTTATTTCTTACCTTATTTATTGACACAAGAACTGTAAAAACATGGACATGCTTCCTCTGCAATGTTAACAATGAGTACCTCTGGAATGTGAGACTATGGACTGTTTAGATTCTCTTTGTTTTTGTAATTTTTCTCAACTTTTGACAATGAACCGGTGTTGCTTTTATGATTAGGAAAAAGCCGGAACCTCCTGCTTGTCCAGTGAACGGGCATGGGTGATCTGGCCACTTGATGGTCTTAATTGTCTGGATGACTGAAGTTCAAGTGCACCTGGCCATCACTATTAATAGCGCAAGGGCTGCAGAAATATGACTTGAGAAGATGCATTTGCTGAATACAAAACCCATCTTAGTCTTTATTACCATTTTATCTGTTTTCTGTAAATTCAAGTGTTGGTTTTTTTTTTTAATAAGGAAATAGATTGGATCTGAAAATTAAGTTCTAAGTAGTTGTACCAACTATGTTAAAACCTTTTATTGACGATTTTGAGGATGGTTGAAAACAACATATTTTCTTCTAAAAGATTCTCTGGCGAGAAAGTGATTTGGATTCTTTCTTAACCTCCTTTTATGGGTCTATTGACTTTTATACAGTCCATGAAAGCAAAAACGAACATCTCCTTCCTTTTTGTTTGCTGAAATGAATCTTAAAAGGGAGGTTGCCAGTAGCAAATCTCCAGTACAATTTTTTTCCTTTCTTTCTTGTCTTTGTTTCTTTATTTTTTGAACCCATTCCTTTTTTTTTTTTTTTGGTAGAGATCTGGGGGATATGTGCACTGTTTTCCTTGCTTCCGAGACGGTGACTGTATTTGTGCTCGCCCCGTTGGACTGAGCACATTTGCTCATGTCTGTGCCCACAGAGGCGATGTTTGGAAAGCTGAAGGAGGAACAAGATCTTATTAGCACTGGTTTCCCCTGGTTTATTGCTCACGGCCAATGTCATGCGGGGTTGTCCGTGTGGGTGGACACACCCACCAGCTGTGTGTCCAGCTGCCAGTCCATCAAGCAGAGAAGTCAGTCTGTTTCTTCTAAGTCGTTGCATGCTAGGGGCGAGGTGGGGGACTGGTCCTTTGCCTACAGTGACATCCTCTATGGTTTCTTCTCCAACCCCCTCACACCCCGGTGATAAAAGAGCCATCTTGTCTCCTTTGTCTCAGGCACACTTTGTCTCAGAGCAAACAGCGGCACGTGGTGGGTGGGGTCTACTCTGAGAGAATGGAGGGGACAGAGCTCCAGCCCAGGAGTCTAGAGATCCAACTCCTTGTGCCAGTTCTGCTCCTGGGAATTTGGGTAGTTGCAGACCAGTCATCCCGCCCACCTCAATGTCCTCCCTTGGAAATAGCACATCTGTCCCTCTTGACTTGGAGATGAGGCTGGAGTGGCTCCTGTAACCAAGCGCTCAGATACGTGGGCAGGACTGAAGGATATGGAAAATGACGCCCCCCCAGGACAGAGAAATGACAACCCCCAAAACTGACCCACAGGAAGAGGGAGGAGGAAGGCAACCACTAATCCTCTCCCAGTAAATCCTTTCCCAGTAACAATGGGCCCCGAGAGGAGAAAAAGCAAACCTTCATCCCTTCTTCCCATGGGCATCCCCAGCATCTCCACCAAAGCAGACGTTCACCCCCTCCCAACCACAGTGGGTCCTGAAGGGAGGAAGTGGACACTGAAATGCTGGGCTTTTCCCCTCTCCCATTGCTGACGAGTCCTGGAAGGAGAAGAGCAACTCGTGAAGCTCTGGAGGACGGTGGGTCCCAGAGGAAGGAGATGAGCAGTGAACTCCGGCTGAGTTCTCAGCTTCCAACCCTTCCTGGTAACAATAAGTTCTGGCGTTTTTACAACTTTTTTCCTGACTGCCCTAACCGACACATACTGCTTTAACCTCCAATGATTAATTCACCCTCACTGTAACCTATAAAAAACTCAGAGCCCCTCTGTAACCAGCAGACATTTTCCACCCTGAAAATGAGCCCCCTCCCGTGCCTGATTGATTGAGGCCACCACAGAAGAAAGGAAAGCCTGCTGATCCGTTTGAGGTCTGCTTCTGTCCTCGGTTACTTTTGCTTACAAGGGCCACACAAATACTGGCCTGCCGAAAGGACTGTGCACGGGAACTGGCCAGACAGAAGCAAGCTCAGAGGATGACAGCCACACAGAGCTGGGCACATGTATGAAGCCACATGAGGAGACGAGGGGAGGAGGCACCCAAGAAATACGCAGTATTAGTTCTTCTCAGCTTCACGATGACCCTGTGAGGTTGACCTGTGGTCTCCTTTCACAGATGAATTAACTGAGACTCAACAGAGATCAAATAACCCAAATGACCAGAGCTATCATGGCATGACCGCTTACTTATTTAGGTACCACTGATTCCTGAGCCATACTCTTCATGGGGGTGCGGGGGCAGGCACTCTTAGCTAGGTAATGAACGTATTTAATGTGCACATTGCAATTAATTTTTGTAACTATATCGGAGGTTTCAATGAAAGAAGCTTAAAGAAAGCACTGGTCAAAGATGTTGTGACAGTGTTAAAGGAGACACAAGGGGGAGTCCAGTTCTCAGGGACGCTCAACAGCAGAGAGCAATGTCCAGTCCCAGGCTGGGAGGCCTTGGTGGAGCTCTGGCTATAGAGACTACAGACAAGGCCACAGTGGAATCTTTGCAGGGAGGGATTCGGGAGTAGGATCTGCTGATCTGGCCTTGACCTGACCTGCTCTGCCTTCTCTTGTCAATACCTCCCTTCCTAATGGGAGAGGCAGTGCTCAGGGCCTGGCCAAGGCAATCCATAGAGGTCCATGCCCTGGGGTCAAAGAGAAAGGCAGAGAATGACAGAAAGAGACAAATGGAGACTCACCCCTATAACCACCCACAAGAGTGGCCAGCTTGGCATCAAATCAGAACCATGGATGAAACCAATCGTGTAATTTGGGACCTTAAGCAGGAGAGCATTCTGAACATGGAGCCGCAAATTCACAATCAAAAAGCAGAGAAGAGCAGTAAATGGAGCAGAGAAGCACCCGAGGGCCACAATAGGACACTGGGACATCGAAGGGCGGCTTCAGAAGGTTCCTGGAGAGCAGAGCCAGGAATGCTGACTCCCAGGCTGCGGTTTTCTCTGGGTCCTGGAGGAGATGTGCTTTGTCTATTTCTGCTTCTGGCCTATCCTCCTCTCACCCCTTGGGAAGTAATGCTTCCCCCTTTTCAATAGACCTCCCCTCCCCTGTGCAGGTGGCCCTCCCTCACCATGCCTGATGGCTCAGGAGTCTTCGGTTGGGATTCCACCCTGGACAGGGAAGGACGGAAGGCCTGGGATCCAGCCCCATCAGGCTAAGATTAAACAATTGCAGTCCTAACTGGGCTCTCTTCAGACAGAATCACATCATGTAAGTATCCTGGGGGGCCGGGTACCTGCATCCTGAGGGGTGTAATGACTCTGATTTCTGCTGAAATGAGCAGTTCGGAAATGGAGTGGTAGTTTTCCATAGCAGGGACAGCCACCTCAGTCTGACCTTTCTGCACTCTGAATTTCATGCTCTTTCCACATGAGATTCAACGGTTGCAAAATTTAAAACAGGAAGCAGGAAGTACTAGGTCTACGACGAGACCATTATACGTGAGTATAGTTGCACGTCTGTGGTTTTACAGTGCAATCGGTTCATCTAGAGGATCTATTGACCAATTGTGTTTATGGAGCTCCTGTGAAGAGTTTTGACGTGTGTGTTCGTTTCCTATCGGTGCTGTAACAAGTGACCACAAACTCTTGGCTTAAAATGACAAGTGTTTGTCCTGTTACAATTCTGAAGGCCAGAAGTCTGAGATCAAGGTGGCAGCAGGGCCACGTACCTCTCAGATGCTCTGGAGAAGGGTTCTTCCTTGTCTCTTCTACATCAGTTTCTGATAGCATCACCCCAACCTTTGCCTTCATTTTTATATGGTCATCTTTGGACCGACAGTTCCCTCTCCTTTCTGTTGTAAGGACAGCAGGCTTTGGCTTTAGGACCTACCTACCCTAAGTCCAGGAATAGTCCATCCTGAGACATTTAATTAATTACATCGGCAAAACCCTATTTCCAAATAAGATCACATTCTAAGGTGGTGGAAGTGTATTTCGCAGACACAATTTGACGTACTATTACATGATTTAAATCCAGTCCTGCTACTGTGAACACTAATGTGCATCATTTTTCCCCCAATATTATTTCCCCCCAATATTCCCACGTGCTCCAACTTTTCTTAGAAAGTTATGTGCAAAGCATTGATGTGTGTGTGTGTGTGTGTGTGTGTTCACTTGCTTGGAATAAGCTGACTGCTCTTTCTGCCCCCTCCGCCCTTCCTAAATTGTCTTATTTCATTATGGAATTTTCATCATCTTGCCTGCACTTTCCTGGTACTGTGCATCTAAATGTACCTTTTTTTTCTCTTAATGAAAAAAAAAAGAAATCTTTCTTGCTCTGAACATTCGGCCTTCCTGTTTATGGAGCCCCCAGGGATCCTCTCAATGGTCCATTTTCGTCTAAGGTCTTCAGACAGGTCACCGCATCATTAAATCAGAAAAGGAGAACCTTTTCTTGAGTTCAGAGTTGTTTCCATCTTGTGGCATATTGATTTCTTGTGTATTTCAGCAGCCTGGCCGGCTCAGGAGGTGGAGGTGGGACAATTTCCTGCAAATGTGCGAGCCAACCACCATCTCCCATATTTCCAGGCTCCTTCCAAAGAGACCTCAGACCTAACAATAGATCCAACCTTGAAGCCTCTGCCAGGTCCCCCGTCTCCCCCTTATGGGATACATTCTGAGATCCCTGGTGGATGCCTGAACCCTCAGGTAGTACCAAACCCTTTTATGCTATATGCTTTTCCCCCGCACATAGTTACGTGTTATAGTTTGGCTGTTGAATGGCCCCAAAGGCCCATAAATTAGAGATTTGCTTCCCAACCTGTGTAACTCTTGAGCAATGGCAGAGCTTTCAGGAAGCTAGGTCATTGGTGCATGTCTTTGAAGGAGACATTGGGACTCTAGGATCTCTTCTTCCTCTCTTTCTTTGTTTCCTAGACTCCCTGAGGTGGGCAGCTTGCTCTGCCACATGTTCCTGCCATGACGTGTTATCCTTCTACCCCAGGCCAAAAAAGCAATGGGGCCCAACTGACTATGCACTAAAACCTCCAAAACTATGAACCCAAACAAATCTCTTGTCTTTTAAAGTTGATTACTTCAGGTATTTTGTTATAGTAATGCAAAGATGACAAACTATAATACAAGTTTAATTTAAAAATTAGGCACAATAAGAGATTAGCATTAACAACCCAAAATATAATGAAGTGATATAATAATAAAATTTAAAATCCATGAATTGTGTACATTTGAAATTTTCCATTTACTCTTTTCTGACAGCTGTTGATTGTGAGTAGCTGAAACCATGGGAAGTGAAACAGTGGATAAAGGTGGGGGGACACCTAGAAACACGAAGGCTCCATTCAAAGCCACACAGTAAAAATATAGAAGATGAGCAATTTATCCCTATGTAAAGGTTTAAAATTGGAGTGTTTCTGCCCATTGCCTCATGCCATTTGACTGGAGATGCCGGTGCCCTTCTCAGAGAGTCGGCAAGTCTGATCCTGCCTTCTGGTTTCTCTATTAGGAAAAGAAACAAAGGCCAAGTAAGAGCCTTCCTAGAGGCTAACCTTTGCTGAGTGCGTTTGATAGGCTGACAAATAGCTGTTCGTAGGTTTTCTTCCCCACCTCTGATAACGACCCTCTGAAGCCACAGGCTCACTGACCAGGAACTTGGAGAGGTTAGGTACCTCTGCATCTTAATGACTTCGCGTATCGCTTATTGTTACTTCTTCTCTTTCCTCCTCATTTCAGTCAGTGTCCCCATGAAAAATGGTGGCTTGCTCACTTGAGCGAAGCCAAGGGGAATTTGTTTGCAGAAGAACTATTCACTGAGGTGTGAGAGAGCAGAGAGGAGACTCAGGGATAGTACAGATAGTCAGGGCCACCAGCACCAGAGCTATCACCTCAGGGAGCAGTGACATGAACCTGCAAGCAAGAGTTGGGTAGAGGAGACCTCATGGAAAGGGACGATGACCTCAGATAGGTGCTAGGCAGCCTGAGGTGACCTGGAAAGGACGATAAACACCCTGACTCCATTTTCCCTTCACATAAGCCACCAAAGACCTTCTGGAGGTGGCTCTAGGTGGAATGACCTCCTTGTCTGTGTCTTCCCAGGAGTTTCTCAACTTTTGCCCTGAATAGCTCATGTCCCAAGGATGCGCTTAGTCCCAGGTGAACCAGCAGGGCTGTCTCTGCCCACCCCAGACCTCTGAGTCATGGGCAGTGCTGCCCGGGGTACCAGGATGGTAGGCTGGTGGAAGGCTGACCCTACCCCTCCATCTGTCCCATCTGATGATCTGTGAAAATACAAGGGAAGTAAGATAAAAGCAACATTGAAAGAGCTTTCAAAACAGAGTCCAGAGGCCAACAGGAAATAGGCGTATGGCCTTTTCCAGCTGAAGCCGGAAAGTCACCCTCACCCTTTCACCCAGGTATCTGGATCAACTTGACAGACCAGAGATTGCATTATGTCTCGGGGCTCAAGGTGCCAATCAAGAGGTTGTCAGACCTGTTTTATGGGCATTTCCATTCTGTTTATCTAATCTTCATCTTCTAACAGCCACGGAGCTGCCGTCCTTCATCAACCTGTTTTATATAAGCTCCTGCTGTTCCTACCACCTTCAGAAGTGATTTAGATGTATCTAAAACTCTGTCTCACAAATTGCCATTCCTAAGACCCCAAACAAAGTCCTTTCTTACTTTTGAAGTTTCTGGGTTTGGATTGATTGACAATTCTTTTTTTTTTTTTGGTACTAGGGTTTGAATCCAGCTGTGCTCACCCACTGAGCCACATCCCCAGCCCTTTGTAAAAATGTATTATTTTATTTCATCTCACGACACCGTCTGGCTAAGTTGCTTAGGGTCTTCTAGTTGCTGAGGCTGGCCTTGGACTTGTGGTCCTCTTGCCTCAGCCTCCTGAGCTGCTGGGATTACAGGCATGTGCCATCATGCCTGGCTGATTGGCAGTTTTTTAGCTCAGTATGTGCTGAGCACCTGTTGTGTGCTGGGTTCTCTGGTAGCCACTGGACATTCTGCTGGAGGTTCTCCCTCACAGATACCAAAAGAGATAGACAAACAAGAAAATGTGTAAATATTTGATACAATTTCAGCAAATGACACATTTTTGTGAGAAGAAGGAAAAACTGGGCTCTCTGGGTGAAGAATGAGGCTGTGACTATGTGGGCGTGTTTTCACTCAGGGTGCTTCTCAGAGGACATGGCTGCCACATCACTCTGAATAAAGATACCTCATGCTTCCCAGAGTGAGGTTAACTTGAACCGTGGGTGAGGCTCATTCAAGGTCTCCTGTTGCCTGTGCCTTCCCTTCACCCTCTCACCTCTCACCTTTGCCCCTTCTCCACCTGCCCCCTCCCCTCTCCTTAAATTCCCAAAAGTGCTTGCCTTTGCTTTATCCTTGTCAAAATGAAAAGCCTCTGTGGATAGCAATATTTAACGTAGCTAGCAGTTATTATGTATCTTTTTAATTTATTTAATATTTTGGTACTGGTATTGCACCCATGGGTTTTTAACCACTGACCACTGAGCTACATCCCCAGCCATTTTTATTTTGAGACTGGGTCTTGCAAAGTTGTTGAGGCTGGCTTTGAACTTGTGATCCTCCTGCCTCAGCCTCCTGAGTTGCTGGGATTACAGGCATATGGCCTATTCCAGCTGAAGCCAGAAAGTGAACCTGGGTCAACCTCACCCTTTCACCTGCTACTTATGTATCTTCTGCTTATGAGATAATCCGGAAGCATTTGCAGGCTGCACCTGTGGACGTGGGACGTGGTGGTGGATGGAGTGGTAAGGAGAAGAGAGAGGAGAGAACACTTCAGAAGGCAGAGCTCAGTGAACATCAGTTCTCTTCTCTAAACCTTATTTGGGGGAGATTTCAGAGCTCTTCATGGTTCTCAGGTTCTGTTCCATCTCATGAAATCACACTCAGGAGATGAATTTCAGAAGGTCTTTGGTGGGGGAATGAAGTCCACCACTGGAGGTTAACCAATTCAGATGCCTTTCCCTCTGAGACTAGTATTACTGACCTTCTACTGGAAAAGTTCTCATTGGCCGCCTAGTTCTATCGTTTCCACCATTCTGTATTGTCCAAAGTGATATAGTTGAAACTCAGGAAATGCCCTGAAAAAATTTATAGAGTTCATGTAGAAAATATGCATAACTTCATTCAAAAACAAGAAAAAGAATTCTGTTTTATCTCCAGATTACTCCTCTTTAGTTCAATAACTGTGAAGCAGATAGAGCATTATTGAACTTCCTTTGCCTCTGGAATTTAAAAAGAATATAAAAGGCAGTAATTGATGGCTTGTTCTTTAACCACAGGAAACCACTTGTCACTATCCATTAACAGCTGCTTTTCAAGAATATTTTCCTTGTCTCCATTAGGAGGAAACAGATGACAAGGCAAAACTGAAAAGTTATTTGTCATATTCCAGGCAGAGGAGCTAACTAAGCGGCCCTGGACAGCCACATACTTGTAGGTGACATACATTCAGTGTGCTTACAGTTGGCTTATTGTCTGTTTGCTTATTTATGGTTGGTTGGTTTTGCTTTGCAACCCAGACACATTATAGGAGTGCTTGGGCTCTGAATGGTCCTTCAGGTAATTGTGCTTATGGTGAGGTCCTCGTCCCCTGCCTGTAGGTTATAGATAAAGATGGATGTGTCAATGCTTAGGGAACAGAGGCTTAGCTCTTTTATTTTATTTTCTTCATCTGTTTATTTGCAGTACTAGGAGCCAAAGCCAGGGCTCTGTGCATGCTAGGCCAGTGTTCTACCACTAAGCCACATCCCCCAGCCCCAATTTTTAAATTTGTTTTGAATTGACACATGAAAATTGTACATATTTATGGGATACAGTGTACTATTTCAATATACATGCAAATGTGTATTGATGAAATCAGGATAATTTGCATATCTATCACCTCAAGCATATATCTGTTCTTTATGTTGTGAACGTTCAAAACCCTCTCCACTAGCTATTTGGAAATATGCCATTAATTGTGTTTGACCATGGTTACCCCACTATGCTATAGAACATTAGAAGTTATTCTTATATCCAACAGCACCCCTTTTCCCATTAACCATCCCCTCCACTCCATCCTTCCCATATTCTTCCCAGGATCTGCAACCACCATTCTACTCTCTACTTCTATGAGAGTATTTTTTAAGCTTCTGTTTCATACATAAGTTAGAATATGGGGTACTTGTCTTTCCATAGATAGGTTTAACATTTAAACTGAAGGATCTCCATTTTGTTGTAATGTATGTATTTTCCCCCAAAGAACACCAATTCCTGTTAAAATGACCATAGGAGGAAATGGTGAAGTCTGATAACTCACTCCCAACTCACGGATGTAAATTGAGGACGGGGAGTCAATCTTAGTTTGGGGATTTCATTCTCTTGTCAGTCTGTGTCATGGCCTTACAACCTCTATCTCAAGAGGAATTGGCAAAAAGCTTACCAGAATGCCATTTTTTTTACAAAAAGAAAAATCTCTCATTGAGCCTCACAGAGCCTCTTTATTTTCCCAATGCTCAGCAGAACATGACCTCTGACATGGACTCAGTCACAACAGCTTTTTTCTCAGATGAATTAGAGATGTCACCTGCCCCCTGGTTTCCAAACAAAAGTGGAATCCTGAAGATCATAGCTGACCATTTAATCTGGGTGCTTTCAGAAAATTCCTTTCTTGGGAGACTTAACACAATCTAAAACTGCAGTAGTGTCCCCTCAGCCTGCCCCAAATCAGTGGGGAACAGGTGTCCTTTAACCTCCCTGAGGACAGAGGGTCTCAAGACAGACATTACACAGGTGTCTAAGCGTGTGTTGCTTGTGGTGTGGACAATCAGAACTCTCAGTAATGCTGGGTAGAAGCACAGAAATGGGTTCCTCCCCAGACCTCGGGAGCCAGAGTCTTTGGGAATGAGGTCAGGAATCTGCAAATTTAATAACCTTTGAGCTTGAGTGTTATACTCTTCAATCCCAAGGACCTTGACTTTGCATTCAACTACCATAGATGGGAAAATCTGTCATTTTTCTTCATCTGAAAGTCTTGACAAGTGCTGAGGCTTATCCAGGTTTGCTCCCATTCTTTAATTTCACATCCAAAGTTTAAGGCGAGAGGTGGACAATGAGTGTGGTTGGAAGTCCAGATGACATTTAGGATTGCTTAGCACATTTATTGAGTCACTTTTCTATTGCAAGCACTGGGCTGGGCTGTAGAGCACAGCTGGATAAGACACGGTGCTTATCCACAAGGAGCTTACAAATCACAGGGAAGGCAAAAGATTCATATGTGACACGGTGGAGGCAGAGTTGGACTTCGGCAGAGACTCAGGGAAGAAAATACAGGCAGCACTGGATGCCGTCCTAACATTCCCATCAGGATCTGAGTCCCTGTTGGTGGAGGGTATGGATCTTTATTCATGGCTCGATGAATTTTCACAACTAATTTTCACCCATTATAACCACCACTTGAGTCACTATAGATAACAGTTTTCAGAACCTTAGACAGCTCCTTAGTGCACCTGACCACCACGAATGCCCCCTAAATGGAATTACTATTCTGACCTCTATCACCGTAAGTCAGTTTTGGGCTATTTTTAAGACTTCATATAAATTGCCTCCTTACATATGTATTCCTTTGTCTTAATCTGTTCAGCCAGCGTTATGCTATACAACTTCATTCATTCTCTTCCATTTTGTGCTGTTCCTTCTTCGCTCTTCTGCTACCTTCCCTTGTCTGACTGTTCTACAGTCCCTTCCTTCCACCATTGATGATTGTGTGGTTGCTTCTAGTTTGGAGCTATCACGAATAAAGCTAACTATGAACAACCTTGTATCTGTTGTACAACAATCTGTCTTTGGTGTACATAAACACTCAAATCAACAGCCTTACACCTGTAAGTGAAATTGTGGGTCAGAGTGATACAAATGTTTATGTTCATATAAAATTCCCAAGTTTCCCAAAGTAGTTGCACTGTTTTCTGTTCCCAGCAGCAGCATAGAAGGGTCTTGGAGGTTATGAATCTTTGCCTGCATTTGGTGCTCTCAAGCCTTTCAATCTTAGTCATTTCTCTCTCTCTCTCTCTTTCTGTGTGTGTGTGTGTGTGTGTGTGTGTGTGTGTGTGTGTGTATGCATGTGTGCACACATGTGTGCATGGAGATGGGTATTTGTTAGTATTTCAATTGTGATTTTAATTTATATTTTGTCATGGGTGATAAAGAGTAACTATTTATATACCTTATTGGTTTTCTAGATAATGTTTGTGAAATGCTGCTTCAAATCTTTTGCTCATTTAAAAAAATCTTGATAATCTTTTTCTCGTTGATTTATAGGAGGTCTGTGTGTGTGTGTATGCATTACATTGCAAAATTTCTTCTTCTAGCCTGGGGCTTGCTTTACACTCTTTCACTGATGTCTTCTGAAACCAACTAACTTTCTTCCCCCGCTCCCTCCCTCCCNTGCTAGGCAAGCGCTCTACCACTGGGCCACAACCCCAACCCCCTTTTTCTTTTCTTTTTTTTTTCTCATTACTTCTTTTTCTCATTTTAAAATATTTAATTTAAAAAATTATGTATTTCAAGGTAGGCAATGTAATGATTCTATGTATGTATACACTATATGAAGATTAACACAAATAAAATAACCCATCTATCATCAACCATACTTACCATTTGTGTTTGTGGGAGAGAGTAAGGACACTACCCATCTTCTCTCTGGTCAATTCTCAACTAAACAATGCAATATTATTAACTATTGTTACTGTGCGGTACACTAAATCCCCAGAACCTATTCATCTTATCACTGAAAGATTGTACCCTTTGACCACCGCCCCCTACCAATTCATTTCCCCACACTCTAGCCTCTGGCAACAGATCACATTCTCTGCATCTCTGAGTTTCATTTTTTTTTTGGGGGGGGGGGTTCCATGTATAAGGGAGATGATATGGTATTTGTTTCTCTGTGTCTGACCTTTCCATCGGCATAAAGTACTTCAAGTTCATCTGCTTTGTTGCAAATAACAGGATTTCCTTTTTTAAAGGTTATGTTCTATTGGTGATTTTTAAAAACCTTTGATGACACATAATAACTGTGAATATCCGTGGGATACAACATGACATCTTGATACTATACACATAATAGTGTCATAATAAAATCTGAGTAATTAGCATGTCATGCAATTTGAGCTCAGGGAGTGGACCAAATTGGACTTACTGGCCTGCGGTCCAACTTCTGCCCTCACATGATCCTGACCCCACTGACTCTTTCTCAGGCTCATTTCTTATGTTGGGGGATCCTTAAGTATCTTTGTTTTGTACTTATGTGATAAAAGGTAGGAGGGGGAGTCCTGATTTGGGATACCGTAAAAGCAAATGACCTGTAAAGGCTGACAGTACATTGTATGGTTGGCCTTCTGCATCCATGGTCCTGCGTACTCAGCTCCCACCAACTATAGGTCAAAAATACCTAGAAAAAGTCGCCTCTGTGCTGAACTGGTACAGATATTTTTCTTGACATTATCACCTAAATAGTACAGAGCAACAACTACAGACTTAGTATTTGCCCTGTGTTGGTTATTATAAGCTATCTAAAGGTGATTTTAAGTATAGGAAGCATAAGCATGGGTTATATGCAACTACAATGCTACTTAATATGAGGGACTGGAGCCTCTGTGGATTTTGGTGTCCTGGAACCAGTCCCTCTTGGATATCAAGGGGTGGTTGTACTTCGTTTTGGATTTCTATTTTCTTCAACTATAACCAGGACCTGGGTGATCACTATAACAACAAGACCCACCTCTTTTCAGTACTGCACTGAGCTGACCTCAGCCTCAAGCACCCTGGGTGTAATCTCTTCCCCATTCCCCTGGGTCCTCATGAGCACCCACCATTCCCTCGCTTTCTGTTTTGCCGTGACCATGGCTGCTATTCTTGGCTCCCTCAAGCACCCCGACCCTGTGTTGCCCCTGAAGTTGGAAGATCATCCTTTCTCACGAGGTGAGCAAGCTAGGGATGGCCCAGACTTTGACTGACAAGCTCTCCTTTGGGAGAGTCCCTAAGAGATAGCCAGTCTTCTTTTGGAGGTTCTTAGTTTCACCTGACAAGCAACATAAAATGAGTTGTTTCCCTGAGACCAGACTGGAAGCTATTTGATTTCACTCAGAACATTTCAAAGAAAATATTTTCATCTTGAAAGATGGTCCTGGTGGCCTCTGAAAATTTTCCTAGAGAAATATCACTCGGATGCCCTCGACTCAGCTGCACTGATGTAGCAAGATGATTTTCTCTGTTCAGGTTGCTATTTTGTCTCCAGTGTGGCTGCAGGTAACATTTCAGCCCAGGCAGAAAAGAGCCCCAAACAAAACCAGTCCCTGGCACCCTTGTCCTCTTTATGCCCCAAAACCCTTCTTCTAGGCCACCTGTTCTGGAAAGCACCTGTAAAAACTGGACTCCAGAATATCTTTTGTCATTGAGTGATTTTCTTCATCATATTCCTGGGAAATAAGTCTCTGAATCTTTTCCTTTCTTTTACTCTCATCTGTTGGATTGAAACTGTGGCAAACATTCTTGTTTTGAAGGTTAATTTTCTAACATCAGCATAAGTGTTGACCCAATGTACCCTGGAGGGGGCAGGCTCAGAGAGCCCCTGTGCTTGGGGACCACCATTTCATTCATTCTCTTAGCAATTAAGTGGTAAGTCAGATGACACAGAGCAATTGACCAGGGAGCATGCACAGAAATTTCTCTACCAGAGGAGAAACAATAGAAGTGACCTTTGTAGAATAGTTTGGCCTCTTGGAAGCTGTTAAGTTACACTTTCCAGTTCATTTCTCTGGATTATGGATATTTTCTTCCTTTGAAATAAAGATAAAGAAATACTTAATAGGTTGAGTATTCCTTATCTAAAATGTTTGGGACCAGAAGTATTCTAGATTTCAGATTTTGGAGGGGGCGGATATTTTGTGAAATATTTGCAATTTGCATATACACAAGGAGATATCTTGAAAATGGGATCCAACCTAAACATGAAATTTATTGTTTCCTATGTCTCTTATCCACAAAGCCTGGGGTTGATTTTATATACTTTAAAAATGATTTTGTGCATGCAAAAAAGCTTCATGTTATGAAATTTTGCACTTGTAACAGCATATCGGTTTTCAAAGTTTGGGACTTTGAAATATTTTGGGTTTTGGATTAGGGATGCTCAACCTGTATTTTGTTTTCCACTGTGTGAAGATGGGATGTCCCCAGAGTTGGTAGCAATCAAGTCCTGGAAAACATGCTAATCAAGCATCACATGCTACTGAACTCTAGGTATAGCGATTTGGCTACATGGGTTATTGTCTCTCGACTCTGAATCTCTTTTATGATATAATGTGTAGCTTGTTGGAAGATTTGGACTTTGGGACTTTTCTCTTAAAATGGATGTCTCTGAAACCCAGGAGACTTTCCCATCTGTTTCCTTGGCAAAATTCATGTTGGAAAGGAACGAATAAATACAGGCCCAAAGGATTGTCAGGATCAGGTTTTTGCATACTCTGTTTAATAAAACATGCCTTTCCCAGTTAATTAGTGCCTACCATTCATTTTTAAGGAAAATATAATCTTTGGGCTTTTGCAACCTTGGAACCTAAGTCATAAAGATGTTACTTTGTAAGTATCATGTTTTGTAAGAGAATCATTACATAAGAAGATTTTAATATATATATATATTTGTAGATGGACAACAATACCTTCATTTTATTTGTTTTTATTTTTCTTGTGGTTCTAGGGATCAAAATCAGTGTCTCACTCATGCTAGTGCTCTACCACTGAGTCACAACCCTGGCCCCAAGGCCAAGGTTATTTTTAATATTTTAAAATATTTTTAAAAATATTAAATATAATTATATATAATAATTATATAATATACAAATATTATATAATATATAAATATATCATATTTAAAGAACATTTTAACTAACGACAAATGGAGTTTCAGTCCAGTATGGGGGTCTGAGTTTGTGAATTAGGAGTGGGCTCTAAAATAAGTCATGAAGGACTCCCAGGCAGAGTCAGAAAGAAAAGAGTATTAAAGAAAAGATAAAACTATGTTGAAATACTCTCTCGGTTCTCTTCAGACTTCCTAGCATACTCTGGTCACTTTCTCAGCCTGCCACTAATTCAACCAGGGCTCAAAGGCACAAATGGCTTCAAATAAACATGTACTTTGGGGATGTGCTTTACTTTTAATACGGCAAGATGCACTGTCATCATTGGCTTTATAAGAGAGCCTTTATGGAAAGACTGTGGCTTAAGAATTAATGCTTTCATTGCTCCCCATAGAATCTGAAACTTCTGAACCCTTCTCGCCCGCCACAGGTCTTTGCTTTGTCATTTGAAAACATTTAGTCTCTTTTTCTCTTCAGTGATTGCCAAAATTGTACCAATTCTGTTCTGTTTTAGTTCAATTTCAAGACACAGGTAACTGACACAACTAACTTAAGCAGACAAGTGCTTTCCTTCGAGTGGAATATACACACTAATGCATGTTCTAAAATCTGAATGAGAATCTTTCCATCTCCATCCAAAACACAAATGATCATCCCGCAGATGGGTCTTCTTTAGCCAATTAAGAATCTAAACTCTTTTTTATCCACTAAGTGGAAAACGCAGACCAAGGGAGAATACGGGGTGCTCGACTGTCAGGTGAGCAATGAAAACTTTATCCCAACTGGGATTTAAACCATGACTTTTGGATCTTGTGGTTCTTCATTACATTGTTTTATTAGTAATGTGTTACCCTTCCTGCAAATGCTGCTCAGGGGCCTGGCAGTACAGGAATTTGCCCTGGCCGTTGTGGACAGGAGAACGATGACCTAATTCTGGATCACAAAGCTAATCTGCAGCCCCCGCTTTGTTATCTGTAGCCTGCATGTCCCGAGGCCATAAGGGACCCACAGTCTTTCCACATGAAGCAGCTACCCTCTTAGCAGTCCTGGCAAAAGGGTCAGATTCAATTCTCTGCATTTGTGGGCAACACACTTTTCTTCTCCTAACTCTGGGGTGTTCCCAGTCTCTGCTCTAGGGGTGTTCAGAATTCCAGAACACGGTTTAGCCACCTTCTCCTCTGATGTCTTCTTTCCAATCTTCTTCTAATTTGGATGACCTCCTCTCCCCACATTGTTAACGTGTGTGTCATAATCTGCTTCTCTTGGCTGACTGTGATCTTAGCATCTCAGTATCAGCATCTTGCATGTAATTTTGTTAGATGATCAAATGCAAACTTGTCAGATGGCCTTGCCCTAATAGGTGGGCTTTTTTGTCTCCTGGGATCAGCTCTTTGTTTGCAGGGGGACACTAGACTTGTTCACGAGGGCTGCCCAGGCATGTTCTCCATTGAGCCCTGAACACTGACATGAGACATTGAACAAAGGCCCTGGAGGGTCCATTGAGGGAAACAGTCGTGACTGGGATCCTAGGGATCAGGCAATGTAGGTTGTCTGATTTCAACTATGAGGTCAAGTGCGGAGAAGCATCTTCTCTGCATGGTTACAGAGACCAAGCTGGCCCTGTCCTTTAGGTCATTATGGCATGAGGATGATATGATGAAGGGCTAGCTAGACAGTCCTGGCAGGCTGAAGAAAAGAATGTTTGTATTATACTGAGTAATAAATTTCAAAGTTTCCATGGCTGGGGCCACCTGACTAGTTTAACTGGTTTTCAAATTTTGAGCTCCATCCCCTAATTCAGAGCCACAAAACCATCCTGGTGGCTGACACACACTACACAGATATAACACAAATAAAGTTATTTTGTATGGGGAAGTGGGAGGTACGAGGCGATATTGCAAAGGTTTGAATGTGACCTAAAACTTTTCTGATTTCCTGAACTGGAGGGCAGTTTGTCCTTGAAATCAGCCAGGTTCTTGTTAAGCCATTGTCCACTGGGAAAAAACAATTCTTTGGGTATTGATTTAGGTCAGTCTAATTTCTGCTTCTTTGATCGTTTTCAACCTAAGTTTTTTTTTTTCTCTCTCTCTCTCTCTCTATCTTTTTTTTTTTTTTTTGAGATTTCGTCATCTAGAGCTGAGAAGGTAAATCTCATTCCACAGTGAGGCCACGTCCCCACATTCCCAGAGGGATTGTGCAGGACACAAAGAAGGAAAAGGGTTTCATGCTCTTCCTTCAGAAAGGCATTTCTTTTGGAGTCATTTCTTTAGTCTCCATACATCCATTTTTCCTTCTTTCGTTTATGCTGTGTTCATTTAACCCAGGTTCCTATTCATTCATTCAGAAGATACTCGTATAACACATCAATGTCAAAGCCTGAAGTTTCTCAGATGAGAAAGCAGGGCAGAGCAGTGGGTTCAGACTGTGCCTGGAACGCACTCCCTTCCCTCCCCCACAGCCCTTCCCTGAGGACCCTGCTTCTACTTTGCATTTCAGACACTCACCTTTTACAATTGCAAAAGCTGTCCCTGTTCATGATAGAGAAACTGAAAAATCCCAAATGATAGAAAAATGGAGAAGGGGAAAAACAATTCTTCTGAAAGAGTTGCTGTAAGCATTTTAGTGTATTTCCTCTCCTGTCCTTTTTGAAATTGAGTCAAGCACCCTTAATGCCGACCCCTTTATATCTGTTTTCACGACGACATGAATTTGCTCTTTTGCTGTAAACTATTCACATTATGTTAATGGAGATGTGCTGCTTTATTTTATAGGCATAACATTCCTCATTACCGCCTTTGTTTAAATTTATCTTTTCTTCTTGCTATCATGAACAATGCTGTTATAAGCATCCCAATGAATGGGGGCTTTATGTCCTTCAGATTTTTTTTTTTTTTAACAGAGAATTCTGCAAAGTCTAATCACTGGGTCAAGTCTGTGTGGCTGTTCTCCAGGTCAGTTATACACACGTTGCCAAAAATATTTCCTCAAAGGGATCTGCTGACCTATACTTCTAGCAGGTTACCAGAATGTCTAGTTTAACTGTGTAAGTCATTAAGAGAGAGAATATATGGTTAAGAACCCATGTTCAAGACTCACCAGATTGTCACAGTTCAAGTACTGGCTCTGCCATTTACTGTGTGATTTTAGACACCTCACTTAACTTCTCTGTGTCTCCATTCTCCAGCTGGAGAATGGAGTGAAAATTGGGCTTCCTCATTCGTGAGAAGGAAATATATTAGAATACAAAAAAAAATTTTAGAATATACCTAGTACATGCTAAGTAGTACTTTGGTATTAGCAGCTTTCACCCTGTTAACTATCATGGGTAAGACTAAAGGGAAAGATAACCTATGAAAATCAATGCCCTAATGTGAGAGTGTGGTGATTGGAAAGTGTCCCCTAAAATTCCATGTCCACCAGGATCCTCAAAATGTGCCCTTATTGGAAGTGGAGTGTTTGAGAGATAGAGAAGTTGGGGTGAGGTCGTCCTGGATCGGGGTGGGTCCTAACCCAATGACTGAGACCTTCCAAGAGGAGGAGAGAACACACACAGACCCAGAGCTGGGGCCAAGTGAGAACAAGGGCAGAAATTAGAGTTATGCTTCCACAACCCAAGAAGGGCCTGGGGCCACCAGGAAGGGCTGGGAAACTCAAGGAAGGGTTTTCTCCTAGAACCTCACCTTGGCTTTGGACTTGTGGCTCAGAACTGTTGGAGAACACATTTCTGCTGTTTCAAAGCACTGGGTCATTCCTCGTGGTGGCCCTGGGGCACTTATACCCAGGGTAAACTGAATTGTCCCTTTGTGCCCGGGAAAGTGGTATGAAATAGCAAAGCAGGTTAGCATTATTCAAGTTCACTAAGTCCCACTAGGGACCCTAAGAGAAAATTGCCAGCCAGAGTCTCAGGATGATTTTTCTGGGTGACGTATGCTGACAGAGACCCAGGCCACCCCTCGCTGCACACCCCCCTCCCCGCTGCCTGTACTCATGAGCTTCTGGATGGATCTTTGTTCTAATCAACCATCGATAACACCAGCTCATTTCCACATCCACTCTGCTGCTAGACCGTAATGATGATTGATTCACGTAGCAAATGGCCTGAAGTCGCCCTCACAGCCTTATTATTGCAGATACAATTACCACCAGGCTGAGCTTGCTGCTACAGTGGCTGATAATGGACTCTAATTTGCCCGTGGGTTTGTGCTTCTTTATCCTCAGACAGAGATCCATTTCTAATTGAGAGAGTAATTCATAAATATTTTTCTTTGCAGACATGGGGGAAGGCCAGATTTAATTGCATGTTGAAAGACAGATCTGCCCAGAAGCCACAGAAGCAGGCTGTGGGCCCAGGCCTAGGGCACGGCTCATGGATTCAGGCTGCTAATTTTGCAGTAAAGGTCACTGAGGATCAGAGAAGTACAGTGACTTAACTAAGGTCACACAGCTAGTTAGTTAGCTCTTTATGTTCCTTAGTGCTGTCTCTTCAGCTCCTTGTGCTGGACAATAGCAAAAAGTGGGTGTTCCCAGCAGCCCGTTCCATTGGGATCGCCCTGACGTTTGCTTATTTGTAATCATGGGAGGAAATATTTTTATTTGAAATACTACAGTTGTCCCTCAGTATTCACGGGGCTCTTGTTTCAGGACTCCCCACATCCATCAACATACACAGATGCTCAAGTCCCTTATGTAAAATGGTGTAGTGTTTGCATACAACCTACCCATATCCTCCTGTGTACTTTAAGTTATCTCTAGATGACATGTAATACCAAATGCAAGGAAATGATGTGTAAATTATTGTCATACTGTATCTTTGAGGGAGTAATTATAAGAAAAAAAAAGTCAGTAAGTGTTCAGCACAGAGGCAAACTTTTTTTCTAAATAACCTGACCACCGTTAAACCTGAAGATGGGTATCCCATTGACATGGAGGCTGACTATATATTTGTTGTTTCTGTTTTTGAATCACGTCAGAAAACTCATTGATGAGAATTTGGAAAAGGTAAAAAAATTTCAGAAAAGAGAAGAAATGATCAAAATTCTTTCATAAGGAGATGACTTCAAGTGAGCATGTTTGACTCACTTACAAATATTTGATGTATATGCATACATTTTTCATTTCTTATTTTGGATTGTTTGGAGGTTATAGTATATATAGAATTTTATATTTCATTTTTACATTTTTTTGTATATTAGTTATTTTCTAACATCATTAAATGTCATGTTGTAGTTTCAAAAACATGGTTGCCTAGTATTAAATCTGGCGGATTATGAAGTTATTTAAATACTTTTGCTATTTACATATAAGTGGTTTTGTAATTTTTCAATTATGAACCACTTGTGTTGAACATTGTGCATATGCATTTAGGATTACCTCTGATTATTTTCGTATAATAAATACTTACAAGTGGAAATTGGGGTCAAAGAGTACAATTATTTTTAAAAGTCATAGACAACACATATTGCTAAGTTATGTGATTATCAGGGCAAAAAAAATGAATGTTTGACTGTAAAATCAGGTTTGAATTTCAAGTTTGCCATTTATTAGCTATATGATCACTGGTCATTTCTTTTTTTCCCCTTTTTTTGCCTAATGCGTAAAATAAAAAAAATAAATGCTTCATCACTTTACTAGGAGAATTAAATAAAATAAATATTAAAATGCAGAGCCTAACAGCAGATACAGTAGTCTTCCCTTATCTGTGGTTTTGCATTCTGCAGTTTCAGTTACCTGTAGTCAACCGTGGTCTGAAAATATTAAATGAAAGAGTCCAAAAATAAGTAATTCGTAAGTTTTAAATTGCATACCACTCTGAGCACCATAACAATAACATCTCATGCCATCCTGCTCCAATCTACCCAGGATGAAAGTCATCTTTTTGTGCAGTGGATCCATGCTGTATACACTATCTTCCCGTTAGTGATCTGGTAACTAACTATCAGGATAGCTACCAGCTATCACAAGTGCTTGTGTTCAAATAACACTTACTTTAATAATAGCTCCTAAGCACAAGAGTAGTCATGCCAAGGAGGCAGTAGGATGTAAAACATGGAATGACAGATTAATTCTGGTACCAATGCTGCAGGGTATATGACAAGGCCAGACATAGTGTACACATGGAAGAAAATAAGTATTCTCAAAGATGAAGACAAAAATCATATTTTGAGATAGAGACAAAAAAATTCACATTACTTTTTTTTTTTTGAGAGAGAGAGAGAGAGAGAGAGAGAGAGAGAGAGAGAGAGAATTTTAATATTTATTTTTTAGTTTTCGGCAGACACAACATCTTTGTTTGTATGTGGTGCTGAGGATCGAACCCGGGCCGCACGCATGCTAGGCGAGTGTACTACCGCTTGAGCCACATCCCCAGCCCCTCACATAACGTTTTAATAGTACATTGGTATAATTGTTCCGTTTTATCATTGGCGTTCATCTCTTGTTGTGCCTAATTTATAAATTAAACTTTTCCATAGGATGTATGTCTAGAAAAGACCTGCATACGTAGAGTTCAGCACTATCTGTAATTTTAGGCATCCTCTGGGGTACATCCCTGCTGATAAGATGAGACTATTCTACTTAGCTAATATTTATCATTTGTTTGGTTTTAAACTTTTGCCTCCAGTGAACATCCGGGACCTAGAATCTTCTAAGCAAAGATCAAGGATTTTTATTTTCCAAATTAAGAGGCTCTTGGGTTGGGAGGAGACAGTCTGCCAGCATGGAGGTAAATGCAGTGTTCTCAGCTGCTAGCATAAAGGAAAGGCCAAGGTCCTAACAGCTCAGGGCCAGGGTCAGTCCTGGCATTTTGTCTTTCTCTTCCAAGGGAGAAGGTTTGAGGAAGTCAAACTGCTTTCAGAAGGCTACGACTTGCCTAATGCAACAGCCAACTGCAGTCAAATTTGATATGACTGTAAGCTCCCCCTGGGGCAGGAAGAGAGAGAATATGGGGTGACAAAATAAAGCTCTGATTTTATGTCTTTCTTAAATTCTCAGGTTCCATGAAAGCTACAAAGGATGTTAGAATGAAGACACTTGGAGAAAATGCGTTAAAACCAAACAGGGGCCTGGAGGTGACTGAACTTAGGTGCAGATCTAAACTCTGACACTCTCTAGCTAAGTGACCTCTGGCAAGTCACTTGACCTTGAGCTTCCTGGGTCTGTTTCCTGCTGTGTTAAAGAGTGTTAAAGCAGCCAAGGTTTTTATTAAGCTAAAAGGAAATGAATAAAAGACAAAAAGTGGTCAATAAATAGTAACTGTTACTGTCATTATCTATGAAACATTAAGCATTCTACTATTTTTCTTAAGTCTTCATTATCCTTGTGATAAAATGGGAGCCATAATAATTATTATATTTATGTGGCAGTATAGTTATGAGGACTATTGAGACCACAGGCAGAAATCTTGAGTCATCTCTGCAGTGCAGTGAAACGGTCTGATGGAGGAGCCTGGAGCTGGGGCAAGGAAGAGCAGCAGCTCTGGAGTCTGGGGTCCCCTCCATGTCCCCCCATTGCCTTCCACCTTCCATTTGTTTACTCACCTGCTGAAGCCTTACCCTCCAGTCATTGCTTCCCAAGAGCCAAGATTATCCAGATATTTAGCGTGACAAAAATCACACATGTCAGGATTAAAGCACATCCTTTGGAGACAGGAGAATGTAGTCAAGGCCTGTTGCCCTACAAGGGCTGCTGCCCTACAAGGGCTGCAGCTGTGGTATGCCACCAAGGTGAAGGCCTGTCATTGCATTCAGTGTGGTATGCAGAGAAGGACTGAGAAGGTGTACTTTAAAGCACTCACTCTGAACTTCCAAGACCAGGATGGCCTCCCTCTGGCCTCTGGCTGGTTGCAAATCCATCTGGGAGGCCTTGAAGTGTCAGGAAGCAGCTGTGGTTTAGATGCACATGCACACAGTTGACTCACACAGAACATTCTTCCCCTCCAATTCACACTGCAACTATCGCCAGGTATGTATGGGGTTATGTCCTGGGCGAGGATAGAGCAAATAATGTCTGTGAAGCCAGATGTCATCAGTGACATGATTTTTAGCTGTTTGCATTGAATGCAATAAAATTTCCTCATGGAATCTGGGTGTTAAACAGGATTATTGACAGAAAGAAGATTGGCATTTTTGCAGTCACTTACATTTGAATCTTACACTCACCTCAAATCCACATGTCATCAACTCCTGATTTGTAGTAAAAATTAATGAATCCTGCATACATTTAGACTGTTCATCAAGTGACCTACTATTAAAGTGTGTGTGTGTGTGTGTGTGTATCTCCTTTTCCTTTTGGAACTAGGGATAGAACCCCCGGCCTTGTATATGAAAGGTAAGTGCTTTGCTGCTGAGCTCCATCCCCGCCCACAAATGACATTTCACAAGCTCTTCTTTGATGACTGTTGCTTACAGGGAGATGTAGTTGATGGACTCTCCATCTTTGAGAGTCATTCAGGAAATAATTATTGAGAGGTCATCCCCTGGGTACTCACTGCCAGCAGCCAGGGCTCTCCTCGAAGTGGGAACAGAGAAGAGAGAGTGTATGGCCATGCAAGGTGAGGTGGAAGTAGTACTGAAGAACTTCACCTCCAAAGGGTGAGGGACTAAATCCTAGGTTGCGCCTAGGATTTGGACTGGGACATGGCAGTTAACAGTAATGCTCCTAGAAGAAGGAAATTCAGAAAGATCACTTTTGTAGGATCATGGAGAACAATTGTTAGAGATCATCTGGTTTCTAGGGTTGAGTCTCTTTCCCGTTAGATAGTGTGTGGTGCTGCTGACCATCGTCACCATTTAGCACCAGAGCTCAGAAGAAGTAGAGGTGGTCTGCAACCAGAAGCAGACTCTGCCTCTTCACAGATTTTCACCACCTACCAGATACTGCACGTGGGCTGGGCACACACCTTTCTGGGCCTGGAAGAGGAAACTTTCTCAGGTCTCATTCATGGTGTGGTTTTAATGAGCTTCTACTTCAGGCCCAACCTTGGCTTTATTGCTAAGGATAGATTAAGGAGCAAGGATGTCTAAATCCCTGCCCTCAGGAAGCATTGGTTTGAGGACAGTAAAAGAGATAAGGGACACCACTGCTTTTGGTTGTCATGGTCTTTACCAGGTTATGGCAAGATGCAATAGCAGTCATAACAAGGATGGGTTTGGATCCTCGCTCTTCCAGTCCCTTCCTCTTTTTTTTTTTCCTACTAAAATGTGACTTGGTGGTTTCTTGGAAGAATTAACTAAGACGATGTAGGTGATGCATTTGACAGGGCTCCTGACATAGAGTGAGTGCTACTTGTCTACTGCTGTCATTATTGCTTTAGTAATTGATGCCTAGAGCCGTAGGTCTCTGTGCAGGAAAAATGCAAAGAGAAGGGATAGAAAACCAATGGTGTTGGGTTCAGCACTCAAGTATCCAACACAAAGACCAGTGGAGAACTGCTTCCTGGTGTGGAATTATGTCAGGTTCTATAGGACAGCGGAGGCTCTGTGGGGCTGTGGGCTAATCTTACATGCGGAGGAAGTAAAGTGTTCTGCAGTAACCCTGGAGTGGGTCTGTTTAATACTCAGGGAGCTTTATTGAGAATTCATATGGTACGACCAGCAGTATGCTGGCTTAGAGACTCTGTCTCTAAATAAAATACAAAATAGGGCTGGGGATGTAGCTCTGTGGTTCAGTGCCCCTGAGTTGAATCCTTGGTACCAAAAAAAAAAAAAAAAAAAAGATTTGAGCATTCATCCTGCCCTCAATTAAGAGGTTGTAAGGTATTCCCTAGTTAATTATTTTTTAAAAAAACTGTGCCCTATTTTCTTTTATATATATATATGATACTGCTGTTAACTATAATCACCACATCGTATTTAGATCTGTTGACTTTATTTCCCCTGTTTAACTGAAATTTTGTATCTTTGACCAACATCTCTCCAATTCCAATGGTTCCCCATTTTTTACTGTGGTGAAGCAAGGGAAATTGTCCAGTGGTACCTGGAAGATATATAGCCTGGCCATGGGCTCACCAAGGTCAAGGGCTCACCAAGGTCGAGGGCTCTCTGTTTCCCAGGGTCAGAGCTCTTGCCCACACTCATCTTCTCACAGGCCTGTGCCCTCTCCCCGTCCACACAGCAGCCCGAAATGGACACTTCACAAGCTCTCCAGGTGTGCATGCTGATGTCCTCAGGTGACTCCGCTGACAGCTGAAACTATGGGTCACTGGCTGGCGGCAAAGTCCTTTCTGATTATTCTTGGCACTCGTGTCATTATCAGCTCACTCTAAGAAGGAAGAAAGGTGCTGCCCTTGTCCAGAGCAGAGAGATGAAGGTGTCCCCCTAAAACGGCTCTTCCCGCTGTGACAAGGAGGACAGGACCTGGGTGCCTCCTCGTGCTGCTCCTGACACCTCATTCCCTTGTCATCAATCTTGCTCCTTCCACACCGATTACATCCTCTGCGTCGAGGAAAGAAGGAATCGGCCTTTATTCAACGCTCCATTGCTTCTCATGAGATAAAAAATTTTACACACATTAAAGTGGTCATGGTTTGGATGTTAAAGGTCCAGATGCCTGTGTGTTAGAGGCTTTGTCCCCAGGGTGGCACTACTGGGAGGTGGAACCTTTAGAGGGTAAGGCTAAGTGGAAGGCCCTTAAGTCACGGGGGATGTGCTTTGAAGGAGTCTGTGGGACCCCAGCTTCCTCCTCTTTCTCTTTCACATCCTGGCCAGGAGGGGAACAATTTTGGACCCACCTGTGCTCCTACCATGATGAGTGACCTCACCACGGACCCAAAGCAATAGGGACAACCAATCGTGAACAGAAACTCCAAAACTATGAGCCCAAATAAACCTTTTCTCTTTACAGGTTGATTGTCACAGTTATGTTATTAAGGTAACAGAAAGTGTACTAATACAGAAGTCAAAATACCTCTGGGAACTTGGAATAAGAAGACATTTCAATAAATTCCCCAATGATCTAACTTCAGCATATCCAGATGACATAGACGTGAAAATGTTTTTCAGATAATATAAGAAAGTTGTCAATTCAGATAAAGAATATGAAATTATGTCAGTCCTACTTTCTGGCATAATTATTTTGGGAGGGGTGTTGGAAATCACACCCAGGACCTCACACATGCTAGGCAAGTGCTCTACCACTGAGCTACATTTCCAGCCTAAATAAATGTGGGGAATACTCTGCTGGCCTGTGATCATGGTCTCAGTATCAGGCAAAGTTTACTGATTCGCAACTCCTTGCATGGAATTTGTTCTGTGTTCCTGCTCTGGGTTATTGCCAATATTGTTTTTTCATTCCCCTTAAATTATTTCATGTGTGTATGTTTAATTTCCTTCGTGTATAAGCATCTCAAGGCCAAGATCCATGTCTTATTTATTTTGTAACTCTCCAGAGTAGACATTTAATAACTAGTGATTTCTTTTTTAGCTGTATGTTTACATTAGAATAAAAATATTTGGGGGAATACGTCTAAACTAAAAATGCAGGGTGAAAAAAATAAAGATAGCAAAGATGTGTCTTTTAACCCTTTTGATTCCTAAAAGGTGAAATTTGTTTAAAAGTATAAATACAGGTATGAGTTATTTTGTGATCCCTATAATCTTTAGAGAGGAAACAAAGTCCTTGCCTCATCATGCTTCATGAATCAGTTCTCTGGATTCTAATTTGGAGGAGGTTGCTAATGCTTCTTGTGCAACTATTATGATAGGAGCTTCTAAATATACTCACTCTTCTTACTGCATTTTAATAGGGACAGATTTAAAGTAAAGACAGAAAATAATGAGAACAGGAAGTGGTTATGACTATCTCCTCTCAAGTTTCCAGGAGTACAAGTAGGTGGAAATATCTCTGATCTCTGGCTAGTGTCCATTAGCCTTTCAAAGTATGTTTGAAATTATCTCAGTTTTACTTTCCTTAAGAAGACAGACTCGCCAAATATATTCGCACGATATTACCTCTAAACACAACAGAAAGCCAGCTCTAAAAAAAACAAATAGCGCTGGAAACAGAACTGAACCACAAAACACTTAATCAGAATAGATTTTTTAAAAATGAATATTACAGCTATCATGAAACAATCAAGTTATTAAACCTTAAGGACTTTAAATGAAAATTTGGAATCCAGTAACACTTTGTTCGTAACCCAGGGTGGTTTTTTTTTTTTTTAAATCCCCCTCTGAAAAAGTTTGATTTGTTTGAAAAAAAAAATTCTACACTTATTTTGAATATTTTCCTTCTGTATCAATCAGCTTCCAGGACCTAAACTATTATTTTTACATAGAAAAGCAGATAACTCCAGGCAAAAAAGTGGTGATGACCTGTTGAGAGAGTGGGAAGGGGGGAAGGATTGAAAAAAAGTAGGGAGGAAAGTGAGTGAGGAAGGAAAGGTGTTGGAAAGGGGTGGGGGGTGGAGGGGCAAAAGAACACAGAGCGAGAAGACTGGAGAGAAGCCAATCTGGGGAAATTTCTCTAAACCTGCAGAAACTGGGCGATTATTTTTTAAAAGGTTCAGACAGTATCCCGGGAACTCTTTGTTAGAAATATGAGCAGAGATTGCCCATGATTTTGTGAACAAAGTTCACACTCCACTCCCAGGCAACCCCAGATTTCCTAGACAATGGCCCCCTCTACACCAGAACCCGTGCCTGCCCTACCCATAACCCTTTGGTTCCTTTGACATTTTCTTGCTCAGTGACCCTCACATGCTTTCATCCCTGACTGCCAGCATGGGTACATCTCTATCTGAGGAGCACTGCTGTCATCGGGCTTAATGACACCTCTGGCTTCAGTTCCTTGGCACACTCTGACAAGTTTTAAGTACCTGGGATGTACAGCCTTCGTGCACCTCCCCCAGGGTAGCCCTTGAAGGTGACCTTGAAGGATACATGATACAAAATCTCCAGCTCTGAGGTGAGGTCCCAGTGTCTCTCAGCTTTCCCTGCAGGGTCAAGCCAGATTTACCCTCTGGGGGGCAATTTCCTTCCCGTCTTCCTCCCCCTCCCCACACCTCTCCTGGATGTCCTAAGCACACTTCCAGACTAATGGGCCTTATGAAACCTCATCTCAAAGTCTGCATCTGGGATACTAACTGAAGACACTACCCAGGTAACCTAAAGTCCAGAGGATTCCAACAACCATGTGAGATGCTTTGTTGTTCAATCCCACAGGGGACCCAGCAGGGTGGAGGATTTAGGGTGGAGGATTTACCCAGAGCCCTGTCTGGCCTTAGAATCACAAGGCGATCCCTGAACATCGGCTCCCTTTGCCACACTTTCCTCTTCAAGCGCTTGACTCCCTCACCCCTGGGCCTTGGTACCAGTCAGCCTCTGTCTAGACGTGGATGAACCACATCCTTGGAGACTCTGGGAGCCGAGTCTCCATCCCCTCCTAGGCTCTGCCTTGGCTGCTGAGACTCGGCTCCAACTGGAAGTCTGACAGGCATTTCCCCCCAGGCCTGGGTGTGTTTGGGTGTGGGTTCCATTTTAGCACCCATCCATCAACCACTGTCTGCTGGCCTCGCCCTCCCAGGGGTGCATTGGAAGCCCTAAGGGACAGAAGGCAGACATCTTCACCCACAACCCTGGGGCTTGATCAGCACAAGCCAAGACGGTGTCAGAACAGTAGTGGGGGGCGTGTACTGCAACAGCACCCAGGTTTTTATAAATTTTGAGGGAGGCAGCTGAGGTGGTGTTTCCTAGTTTGTTGTGATTCTATAATTGCTTTCTGAAGTCATGGTGGCTCACCACATTCAGTGAATCAGTTGTTAGGTTTGGGGATTAAAGGGGGAGACGTTTTTTCCTAATCTGAAGTACTATGAAAATACATTTAGGCTTATTCATTTCATTTCTTCTTCCATACACACACACACACACACACATATATATGGAATTTATATATATACATATACACCCATATATTTACATACATAATTATACATACACATATATAAATATATATACATATATAAATAGAAAAATTTATACATATATGTATATACACATATATAATCATTCCACCTTTCAAAGTTAGCATATTGGAAATGGTAGTGACTATCTGTCTTTAATAAGATTGCACAGGCTGGGGAAACCTCTGTGTTGATGAGCCCATGGAGCAGACAGAGTAGAAATTCCAATTTTTCTGTGATGGGTCCCACCAGGAGGCTCATGTGGAGGCATGTGGTCAAAGTTGGTACCAGCTCCTTTTTGAAAAATACCACAGTGAATACTGGTCAAGCACCTGCTGTATGCTCAGTAAAGAAAGGGCAGGAGGTATTGGGGATAAATTACAACGACTATTTTGCTCTTGGGGAATGAAATTGCTTATAAAAATATGGTAATTTTGACCTCTTCAATGCAGAGATTTTACTGCAAATAATGGTCATAGGAGAAATTTTCCCCAGATGGAAAACCTGAGTTTTTATATAAATTGCTTCATAATTGAAGTGAGTTGTCTGGTGATGTTATGGTCCCCACATCAGTGGTCAGCTGCCTCCTCCTTTTATCCCAGGAAAAATGCAGAGGGTCATGATGTCCTGGGAGCTGCTGCTTATTTGAATTTTGCACATCTTATTTCTTAAAAGTCTCTAGTAGGAAGATCAGCTTTGAAATATTTAAATTTAATTATTTGAGCAATGAGTGAATGAAAGTAAACATCCCCAGAAGGAATAACAAACCGGAACCATGTAACAATTAATTATTTCTAAGAGCAATTTTTATTAAACAATTATTTTCGCAAAAACCATAAAGCTTACTCAAAACCCAAATGGTATGAAAGTAAAATGTACCCACCTTTCCCCTTTCAAAACAACTTCACCTCTAGATTTTACTCAGCAACATCTACCTATTTAAACGATTGTTACAATGTTGTTTGGCCCTGTTCTAGCTGGGTGTGGTGGCTCACCCCTGTAATCCCAGGGGCTTGGGAGGCTGAGGCAGGAGGATTGCTAGTTTGAAGCCAGCCTCAGCAACTCAGTGAGGCGCTAAACAATTCAGTGAGACCCTGTCTCTAAATAAAATGCAAAGTAGGGCTGGGGATGTGGCTCAGTGGTTGAGTGCCCCTGAGTTCAATCCACAGTACACCCCACAAAAAAAAATAAAAGATGTTCCAAGGGGAGAAGACACTCTGTCCAGGGGTGATGGCTACAAAAAAAATTTTATAAGTCATGTATCCCTTGTATAGTTAGTTTTTGGGGTTAGTTTTTGGAGAGTTAAAGAAGATATTTGGAGAGCACTGCTGATGAACATAAGTTCTCCCTTTGAAATAGGGATGTTTTCCTTTTTCTTACACTGATATGGAGGGTTTTAAGGAGACCACTTGACTCCTTAAGGTACTCCTGACATTTGGGGGGTTTCTAAGCCAATATCTGAGTTCAACTAGAAAAATCTGAAAAGTGAGAGATTGATTGGAAGAGAGATTCTGCTGGTTGTGAATGGTCTGTATCCTTCTCACACATGGGTATCTTCTGTGGGCCAGACATAGGCCATGTGTCAGAGAAAACCATTGTGGGGTTAAGCCCAGTCTATTTCAAGGCGCTAGCTCAGCACACAAAGACCAGATGTGGATGGCTGGATTCCAGAGGCTGAAGAAAGAGCCTCAAATTATGGGTAGGAATAGAAATGCATCTGCTGGCCTCCATGGATGTGAAGAAGGATGGGTCTCTAAAGAACCCACGGAAGTGCCCACAGGAGAAAAAACATCAGTAGCGTCTGCTCTCCTGACCGGGGAACATTGGCACCCGGTCACTCTTGTGTCCATAACGTGGGAACTCTCCTATCCCCATTTCCCACTGTCCTCCCCTGGGTTTGCACCCCAGCCCTCTCTTCCCAAAGGCAGCTTCCCATCTGCAACAGACTGAGCTGGAAAAAAGGGAAGAAACCTCAAACTTAAATAATTTGGACTTGATTGTTAGATGAATATCACTTTCTCATACTACTAAATTATGACTCTTTTCGATGTCTCAAAATGACTGTAGGAACTTTTACTATGTAAAAGTAATTATTTCGAATTTAGGGTCAAAAGAAAACCAACTCATCCCATTAAATAAACATCAGGGGGCAGGGAACAGTTCAGGTGCCACGCTTGTTTAATGCGAGAGTTCTAGAAAGGAATACAGAAGCACAAACACACATACACACGTGTTCTGAAGCCGTAGCTCCCAGTGCCGGTGCTCAGGGAACAGATTCATGGCCACCTACCTTAAGGACAGCAGTGACCTTGGCTGACCCTTCCAAGGGCAGCATCGATGTCACAGCAGATGAATAAGAAGACACATAGGTAATATTTGGTAAATCTTCTTGGAAAAGCATATCATGCTAATTGCACTTATTGGCCCAGTTGCTTTAGTATGCAGAACAATTAGCAGACAAATCTCAAGATCTCAGTACCTTAACCAATAAAAGTTTATTTCCTATTACATTACCATCTGATTCTGAAAGAGAGTGCTCCTCCATCTTGTCATCTGAAACCTGTGGCTCTGTCAGAATGAGGAAGGTCCCCTGGGCCAGAATCCAGTCACCTGGACCTCACCTAACTGAAGTGGGGCTGTAAAACTCAGAGGTGTGTGTGGACATTCGGTGGTCTGCCACAGTGATTTGCCATATGTTCATCAATATTTATTGAACAACTATTATATGTAATTATATCCTTTTTTGGTAGGAAAAATGGTGTACTTTACAATTAGACACATCTGGTCATGATTCCCTACCATTCACTAAGTATTAATACTTAGCAATTTTCTAAATCTTTTTACTTTTTTGAGTCTGATTTTTCAAAACTTAAAATGAGAGTAATTATATGTTCATCCACAAGATTATTATAAATATGAACAGAGGTAATTACCATAAGGTTCTTTGTATAAATAACAGCATGAACAAATTCTGTTTATCTTCTACCATATTATTGGGAGGACATATTGACAAGGTTATAGAAGATACAAAGATTTCTACGTAATAGACTTCCTCTTCCAAGAGCATGAAACCTTGAAGATATCAGTAAAGCAAGTACACACATGTTTAAAAGGCATTTTGAAAGAGTGTAAGGTTGATATAAATGAGAGCTTTTATAAGGAAGAACTGCCTCTCCCAGCTATGGAAGACACTCTAGGAGATGGTGAATTTGAACTTGGTTTTAAAGAATGAAAATCATGGCATTTAAAGGTAAATGGATGGGCTGGGGATGTGGCTCAAGCGGTAGCGCACTCGCCCGGCATGCGTGCGGCCGGGTCCGATCCTCAGCACCACATACAAACAAAGATGTTGTGTCCACCGAGAACTAAAAAAATAAATATTAAAAAATTCTCTCTCTCTCTTCTAGAGCCAGGACATCCATCTTCTGCTTTTAAATATCAGAACTCCAAATTATCTGGCCTGTGGATTCTGAGATGTACAGCCCTCAACCNTCTCTCTCTCTCTCTCTCTCTCTCTCTCTCTCTCTCTCTCTCTTTCTGTTCAGAACCTACCGGAAAAAAAATAAAAAAATAAAATAAAGGTAAATGGATGGAGTTAGAGAAGATAATGCTAATGAAGTTAGCCAATCCCCCCCCCCAAAACAAATGCCAAATGTTTTCCCTCATATAAGGAGGCTGATTCATGGTGGGGTAGGGACGGGGAGCATGGGAGGAATAGATGAACTCTAGATAGGGCAGAGGGGTGGGAGGGAAAGGGAGGGGGCATGGGGTTAGAAATGATGGTGGAATGTGATGGACATCATTATCCAAAGTACATGTAAGAAGACATGAATTGGTGTGAATATACTATGTATACAACCAGAGATATGAAACATTGTGCTCTATCTGTGGAATAAGAATTCTAATGCATTCCACGGTCATATATAAATTAAAAATCAATATAAAAAGGAACAATAAATATAAAAAAGGAAAAAAATAAATAAATTTTCAAAAAAAATTGAGATAGGAAGATTTAAGAATTCTATGATAGATAGACAGACAGGCAGACATACAGAGATATAAGAATGGACTCATTGTGGGGCCTGGGTCATGGGATCATGGGGTGGAGAAGTACCATGACTCTCTGCAAGCTGGAGAGCTAGGAAAGCCAGAGATTGGCACAGGGGAGCTAATGGGTATCACTCTCAGTCCTGGGGTTGAGGGCTGTACATCTCAGAATCCACAGGCCAGAGAATTTGGAGTTCTGATATTTAAAAGCAGAAGATGGATGTCCTGGCTCTAGAAGAGAGAGAGAGAATTTTGCTTCTCTTCTACCCTTTGGTTGTGTTTGAGTCTGCAACAGATTGGATGGTGCCCATCCACACTGGTGAGGGTGGATCTTTCCCACTCAGTCTACTGATGCAAATGCCAACCTCTTTGAAAAACACTCTCATAGACATATCCAAGATTAATGTTTTACCAGTGATCTGGGTATCCTTGAGCTTAGTCCAGGTGACACCTGATATGAACTAGCACATATGTGGACAGAATTATTTGAGTAAAGGGAAAAGTAAAAAATAAAAAGTTATTGGGGGACCATAATTGAAGCAATTTTGACTGTAAGGAAAGCTTAAATAGGGAACTGGTTAAAAGCCTGAAAAAAGGTAAGGTGTAGGTTTGGAAGGGGCTTGGATGTTAGCCAAGGACGTTGAACTTGATCTTGTAGGATCAGGGATTTACTACAGATAGCTTATGGCATAATGTGAAGTGGCATCCAATTAGTACATATAGTAGTAGAAAGGATGTAATAAGTAAATAATAATGGAAGGTTCTCCAACCCTGTCTAAGGCAAGGAGAATCAAGAGAAAAATGACCTTGGAGAATGCTTAATCTAACCTTGATAATTCAGAGATGAAAGAATTCAGACCAGAGATGTTAAGTGACTAGCCTGAGACTTCACTGTCATTTGAGTGAATTCTTTTTAATGCCTTGTTAACATTCTGCAAGCCCAGAGCGTCCTGGGAGCTCAGGCTTCCATCTGTGTTACCTTGGAATGCCCTTGACATAATGATGACTTAGATTTCTAGAATTCCCAGACATGATTGTATTTGCACTCACTTGGTATTTGGTTTTTGACCACCCAGAATAGACCAGACACAGTATTCATGACTGTGGGTTCCGCAAGGATGACTTAGCAAGGCCACCGCCTCTAGACCAAGTATTTGGAAATTCAGAAAAGGAAGAGAATATTTTGACTGAGGTTTCTCAGGAAGAGATCTAAGGGGAAAAAATGTCCTGGAGATCCTATTCACCATGAAAATAATTTCTAAGGCTGAAATGTCTGCAAACTCTAAAAACTGGCGATGGGGAGAAAATTGAGACACCCTTCAAATTGCTTTGGTAAGAGCTTGTCTAGTTCACCTGTCTTACAAGCAGAGATGCACTTGACTCCCCGTGTGCATGTGTAGGGGGAATTGCATGTATACCTGAAGAATGTATGTACACACGGAAGCACACGTACTGCCTGCTCTATATAGAACCTCCTCCATTTACTATGAGATTAAATCCCAATTAACTCATCTTAAATTGAAAAAATATCTTCAATTGAAAATGTATTGAATATGCCTAAACCTAGCAACCATCACAGCTTAGCCTGCCTTGAACATCCTCACAAGCCTTCTGTTAGTCTGCATTTGAGCAAAATCATCAAATACAAAACCTATCCTATAATAAAGGGTGGAATATTTTATATCTACATAGAGATGAGCATGGTGTAGACATAATGGGATGCAAAAACACAAAACACAGTATCTAAAACCACTGGCAATCTCTGTGGACTGCTTGTTAAAGAATGTGGGGTTAGTTGGAGCTGTGGCTGCTGCTGCTACCCAGCCCTGCCCAAGAGGATGGGACCACATATCTCTCACCTGGGGGGTGGGGGCGGGGAATCCAAATTCAAAATTCAAAGTGTGGTTTCCGCTGAAGTTGCATCGCTTCTGCACTGTCCTTAGGTCAAACCTTCTGTTTCAGTCAGCTCTTCCTCTCTGTGACCAAAAGACCTGAGAAACACAACGTAGAAAAGGAAAGATTTGTTTTGGCTCATGTTTTTCAGAAGTCTCAGTCCATAGACAGCTGACTTTATTGCCCTGAGCCTGAATTTAAGCAGAACATAATGGAGAGAAAGGGAAGGATATATATATATATATATATATATATATATATATATATATAGAGAGAGAGAGAGAGAGAGAGAGAGAGAGAGAGAGAGAGAGCGCGTTTCACTCACCAGGAAAAAAATATAACCCCAAAAGCATGCTCCCAGCGACCCACTTCTTCCAGCCACACCTCCTTGCCTACAGGTACCACCCAGCTAATCCATATCAGTGGATTCATCCACTGATTAGGTTACACCTCTCATGATCTAAACATGAAAATCCTTGCACTGTCTCACCCATGAGTTTTGGGGGAAACACCTCATGTCTGAGCCATCGCCCCTTCATAACTTGGGATATGTACTGACAAATTCAGTGCAGTAGAAAATTAATATTTTTTCCTCACGGTCACTTAATTCCTCCCCGTCCCCCCTTTTTTTTGACCTTCTACTCAGTGAATATTTAATACAGGATTCCAATGTGGATTTTTCCTATTATCTTGGAAATTCACCAATAATGACTCTGATCATCTTCCTTCTGTGGTCAGAGAGTCACCCAGAGAACCTCTGAGGGCGGTGATGGGGGAGCCGTCCACTCCAGGCTGCAGGGAACAAGGGTCTGAGTTGTCTTTGGAATTATAACAAGTTGAAAGGTGTTTCCCTTTTATTATACCCATGCTACTCCCCCAAACAGCAAGCCCCTGCATTTGTGTGCATCAGGGCAAACTGCTCCCCCTCCCTCCTGGCCCCCAATGATTAGGGCTAGCTACCAACCTTCAGAGTTCTTTGAGGTACCTGGGTTCAGAGACTCCCCATCACTCCATCTCCCAGCCCCATCCTTCCCTCCTGGCTGAAAACGGAGGCCTGGGAGAAGGAGGAGCTCTTCCAGGGAAATGCAGTGTGAAGAGGGAGTGTTACTTCTCCCAACACTACCTACTTGGGAGGGAGGAGAAGGCTTCCTTAAGCCAAGTCACACCTCCAGACTCTCCCTACCCTGCGTCTTCCATCCAAAGTGATTCTGCAGAGCTAGCCAACTTCCTGATCTCTCCTGGTGTCTAGAACAGGAGAGAAAACATTGTAACTGGAGAGAAATAGCCAGCCCTGGCATTTCCAGGCAAAGTGAGAGCTTCCCGTCCCCGGCAAACTTACCAGTAGTCAGGAGGCATGAAGCCTGCAGCCCACGTGGTGTCCACAGAGAGGCTAGACAGGGGCTATGCTCTTGCCAGGGCTGTTACTGGGTGGTGGGGGAGAGGGAGGGTGGGAGAGTGGGTAAGAAGAGCAAGGAGGCAATATTGCTTGTTCCCACCAGCTTCTGGGGCGGTGGGAAGACATAGCCCAGTGTTCACAAGGGAGCCCCTCATCTGCGCAGCATACTGGAGACACCATCTCACCAGACCAAGCACACAAGGGCTCACAAAAAGCCACAGTTGTATTGAGGTGGGTCCAGCACACACTTGCCTTCCTTTTTGCCTGAACTGTGGTGGTGAGGAAAGGGGGGCTTAGATCAGGTAAGAGATTCAAGGCTTAAGTAGAAAAACTGAGAATGAGAAGAGGAGGCCCTGCTTCTCCCCACCTAAGTGCACCTGTCTTAGTCAGCTTTCCCTCACTGTCACAAATACCGGAGAGAATCAACTTATAAAGAGGAAAGGTTTATTTTGAATCATAGTTTTGGAGGCTTCCATCCGTAGCCTGTTGGCTCTCTTGATTTGGGTCTGTGGCAGGGCAGCAATCGTGGTGGAACTTATGGTAGGGCACAGCTACTCACCTGGTGGCTGGAATGAAAAAAGGAAAGAGAAGGAGAGGGGTTGGGTCCCAGAGTCCCCCTGAAGAGCACACCCCCATTTCCCTGAAGACCCCCCAGCAGACCTCACCTCTTAATAAAAGCTCCGTTGTCTCCCAATAGTGCCAAGCTGGAGGCCGAGTCTTGAACACACGGGCCTTTGTGGGGGCACTCAAAATCCAAACTATAGCAGGACCCCAGGGCAAGCTGTAATGTCTACTTGTCCAGGGCAGGTGGCCTCTCCTGGCATTCTGAGTTTCAGTGAGCAGCCAAGGGTATATCCAGTGAAGGGGCAGTGGCAAGTCCCTGCACGGGACCTTGGTCATGGCAACTGCTCTCCAGAACATTGGGGGTCCCTTAGCCTGTGCCCATTTCCCAGTCTCCTTCCCTGGGTACACCAGGGTGGCAGATATAGGACTCCATGGCTGATGGCCATGAGCAGTACAGCTGTAACTGCTGCACCTTATCACAGATGTCCAGAGCTCTACAGTAGCTGTGGACATAGAAAACACGGGGCCCAGGAGAAAGGGTGTACTAATGACTGTTCCTTTATAGGATGCAAACAGTCGCCGCTCAAGTTCACCCGTGTTAGCGTTTCTGCCACCTGTAAACCCATATTCTTTCTTCACGCGTGATCCGCGCTCTCCTGGTTTTCCTTCTTGCTCTGTGGTAGCATTTCTATCTCCTTTGAAGGCTGCTTCTCTGCCTGACTTTAAAATGCTGGCACTTCTTAGCCTCAGCCCCGAGCTCTCTTTTCATTCTTTCCTCTCTCTCCCTGGGGGAATTTCCTCTATCTCCTATATTTTAAAAACAATCTGCAACAGGCAGGACGGGTTCCAAAAACTCACTGTGCAAATACGAATCTATATTTATGTTTTGCAACGCAAGTTAGAGCTGGTTAGTCGAGATCCCTACCTTCCACATTAGCAAATATTTAAGTATTTTCCCTTTGAGGATACAGCCTTCTCTTGATGATGGAAGAGACCCTGGGAATACAAACTGTTTGAAATGGAAGGACAGGTGAGTGAGATTCTCCTTGAGAAAAACCTGGAATTCTGCAATTCTTCTTACTACTTCTACCTCTTGCTGCCACAGCTGTTAATAACACATCCTACTCTGGTGGGCAGCTGCCACCATTAATCCAGAGCTGGTGTAGATTTCCTGGGAGGGTATTTCCTCCCTCAGTGTCAGCTGTGGTCAGGGGCACTTCTTGATTGTGTCAGGTCTCAGGGTTTTGTTTCTTAAAGCTACAGTCGCCAGAGTACTATGCCAGAGCCCTCAAACTTATCCTGCAAAGATCTGGAGTAGCTGTTCTCTCTTCTTCTTTGGAATTCACTCACCCAGGTCAGTCAGGTTTTTTTTCCAAATTGTCAGCACCAGGTGTCATTAATGTCATTTCCTCTTCAATGGGGGCTCTCACATCCTCTCAGAATCCAAATGCCGCAACAAAGATGTCCCAATCTGTTTTAGACTGCTTTGTGTTGCTATAATAGAATGCCTAAGACTAGGTCATTTATAAGTAATAAAAGTTTATCTTGCTCATGGCTCTGGAGGTTGGGACACCCAAGAGCATGGAACTCGCATGGCGCTAGCAGCATTGTGCTGCATCATTCCATGGTGGAAGGCAGAAGAGCAAGAGAGGGCAAGAATGAATGAGCAAGAGAGGACTGAACTCACTTTTAAAACAAATTCACATTTTAGATGAAATAATCTATTCCTGCAATAGCGACACTAATCCATTCATAAATCCTTGTGACCCAATCACCCCTTACTGGATCCCTACACCTCAATATGGTTGCATTGGGAATTTTTTCCAAAACATAAACTTTAGGGGTCACTTTCAAATCATCATTGATCTCCCTTCCCTGACACCCCACCCTTCCTGATGGGATGTGAAAGCCACCACCCACCATTCCAAGAAAGAAAATGTTCTAGAGACTTCCCCTCTGAAGGCAGATGAAGGTGATTTTTTTTTTAAGACTGTTAACTACTCACTATAACAGTAACTGTCAGAAAAATTGTTTTTACCCTGACCCACAGTAAAATAACATTTTATAAAAAGACAGATTCAGGAACTGTTCCAGATTGAAAGAGACTGAAGAGATGTGACAGATGAAGGCAACACACGATCTTGGCTCTTCATTAGTTATAAAAGATATTATTGGGACAATTATCAAAAGTCCCAACACAGTCAGTACATTTGATAATAGTTTTATTTAAATGTTAGTGTGTCCTGGTTTTGATGATTACATTGTATTTACTGAAGATAATTTCTGCTTTAATATATAAATGCTGATGGGGGCAAAGGGGATTTAGGTTTGCAGGGTTTTAAAAAAATATTTATTTGTAGTTGTAGTTGGATACAATACCTTTATGTATGTATTTATTTATTTATTTTTATGTGGTGCTGAGGATCAAACCCAGGGCCTCTCACGTAATAGGCAAGCACTCTACCTCTGAGCCACAACCCCAGCCCAGGTATGCGGTTTTTTTAATGGTTCAGAAAAATATGTGTACATGTGTGAATAGATAGAAGAGAGAGAAAGGGAGAAAGAAAAAGAAGGAACAAATATGGTAAAATTTAAACTTCAGGGGAATCTGGGTTAAGGATAAAGAGTATTGGGATTCTTTGACATTTTTTTGTTTTTGAAAATTTTATTTTCCTGAAACTATGTCAAATTTCACATATTAGATATAGTTTTATATCACAACCCATGGAATGTAGCTCACATATTTATTCATTCAGTTAGTATTTTCTGAGCCCGACTATATACCCTTCTAGGCAGTGGATATGCATCAATGAACAACACAGACAAAAGTTTATGCTTCAGAAGCTTACACGTGTGTCTATCCATCCCTGCACATGTATGTATATGTGTATGTTTTTATGTACACATTCGTGTGTGTATGTGTGTGTGTGTGTGTGTGTGTGTGTGTCTGCGTGTGTCTCCATAAAAATGGACATGGGGATTTTATTTAGTTATTGACTTTGTCATTAGTGATGCATCATGACTTTTAAATTGTTTTACATTTAAAAATGAAGCCCAGGAGGTACAAAGAATCCTGAAGTTTTCACCAGATCATCCCACAACACTGTTTTGTGACCCCAACCTAAGCTCATCTCCTTCACCCTTTCTTCATATCCATCCGCAAACCCACCATGATTTGCGCCATTCAGATGGGCTCAGTCCAAAATTAAACTCACTCTCTTAGGTTCTCCAAGACCCCAGTGCTCCCCATTTCAGGAAGCACCTGAAATGTGCTTCCAGGTAGCACCTCACCCTACCCGTTGCTCAACTTAGAGTTATTTGAGTCATCTTTACGCCTCCCTTTTCTTCACTCCCGACAGTGATCAGTAACCAGGTCCTGTTGATTTTCTGCCCCAAATATATCTCAAATTTTTTTCCTTCAAAACATCTATATTCATCAACATCGTTAACCTAGATTATTGTAATAGCTTCCCACTTGGACTCCCTGCATTCAAAGTTTCTCACTTCGATCAATTATTCCTGTGGCAGTTGAAGAGATCTTTCCAGCCTAAGGCAATAGTGTTATAACTTTATGACCTTCCCAGTACTTGTAGGAGAGACTAACCCTTCCTTATGAGTCTATTAAGATCATGCTCCACTGTGAAGTGTAGAAAATCCCAAACAACCCTGGATTAATTAGCAGGAAGAAATAGAAGGAGCTAGCCAAGGCTGATCTGGAATGTCATAGTATTCAAGACCCAGAGTTCTTCTTTCTCTGGCATCTGTTGCATGCCAAGATATCTGATTAATCTTCAGTCATTTATCTTCTTTCCATCTAACTTGGAAGAGGAAGTGAATGAAAAACGAATATTCTGTTCATTAGGAGACCAGTCAGCTGACCTCAGGTTGTCCACAACTTTAACCCACAGCCCCAGGAGTGAGGGATATGAAGTTTTTTTATTCAAATGAACAATATTCAGCCAAAATATGAATAATTGACTACTAATTAGACTTAAATTAATAATTGACTACTAATAATTAAGACTTTGAAAATGGGTGTTAAGGAGCCACTATCTGACTTTACCATGGTGACCTTTAGGATCCTGTAAGAATTGGCCCTGCCTTGTGCTCCCTTGCTCATAAACTCCAGCCACACTGACCTTCTCCCTCTAAAGAGCAGACATTCTCTCATCCCTGTATGTTGGCCATGTTGGCAACTTCCTAAAATACTCTCCTGCTGATTTCCCTGGAAAGAACTTCTTGGACGCAAGAGACATGGTGATAATTGATATCTCAGCCCCTTAAATATCTTATTCATAGCATCAATTCAGTGATACATTTATCTTATGTAAGCATTTGGTTATATTGTTATACTGTTTTTGAAATAATTCAGCATGAATAGAGGGGCATGTGCATATAAATGGATTTAAGTCTAATTTGTATGAATCAGAGTTTCACAATAATCTGAAAAAGTAAGTGTATTAGGCAGTTTTCTGTTGCTAAAACAAATAACCAAGACAATCAACTTTAAAAGATGAAAGTTTTAGAGATGTCAGTTCAGGATCTGTTAGCCTCATTGCTTTGGGCTCTGTGGTAAAGCAGCACACAATGGGAGGGATCATATAGCTGAACAAAGATCTGTTCACCTCATGGCCAAGACATGAAGAGGAGAGAAAGGTGGGGAGACTGGACCTCCACAATGCACTTCGAGGGCACAGCCTCAGTGACCTAACTTCCTCTCACTAGGCCCCACCTCTTAAAGGTTCTATCACCTCCTAACAGTGCCAAGGGCTCTTTCAGAAAGAATTCCAGATCCAAACTGTAGCATAAACAAATTTGAGCTAATACACATATACAAGGCATAAGGCAGCTTTATTACATAAGGAGTGGTGAGGTTCGGCACAGTCAAGCTAGGGGATTGGCTGGGAATAATTCAGCAGACCCACTGACTTGGATGAATAAGTGAAAATAACTGGTAGTCCATGTGTGTATTCCATTGGTATTCATGGTTCCAGAGCCCTGCCAGTGTAAGGCAGAAAACATGCCTTCATCTGTTAAGTGACTGAATCCATCAATTGAGGTGGCATTCACTCTGTGGTCAGCTCTGTTACATATAAAACTAAAGCCCCATTTGAAAGATAAAAATCAATATTTAGGATTTGCTGTATGTTTGGATTACTTCACCTTCTAATAGAGTGAGATGAACATTTGCATTCTGTCACCGATTATTATAAATATTTTGTTAAGATACATCTCACACAGCATCCATCCCTTTAATGTATATAATCCAGTAGATTTTAGTGTATTTGCAGAATTGTGTACACAAAGGACTATCCAATGTACAATTTATTCATATGAAAATGAAACCTCGCACCTGTTAGCCATCACTTCTTGTTCCCCTACTAATTTGTTTCTATAGATATTTCTCATTTTTTGTACATTTCATGTAAATAACTGGTTTCTTTAACTTATCACAATGTTTTCAAAGTTTATTTTTTATTGTAGCATTATCAGTACTTCATTTTTTTTTATTACAAATGACATCCCATTATTTGAATATGCTAACTTTTAAAAAATTGAGTCATCAGGGAATGGGCCTTTGGGATGCTTTCATTCTATGATTATTGTGACTAGCTCTATAAGAACATTTGCTCACAAGTTTTTGTGTGGACACATGTTTTAGTTTCTCTGGGTCATTAAATTACTTTCCTGTTGATGCTCTAACAAATCAGCCCGGACTTAGTGGCGGAGGGTCATGCAGAACGTACCGTCTCTTACCATCTTTTGGTTCTGGAGGTCTCAAGTCCAGAATCACTTGCACTGGGCTAAAGTCAAGGTGTTGCTATGAGTAAAGGAGAGTTGGCTTCCATGCTTCTGGAGGCTCTCACAGGGGTCGCCAGCCTCTGGAGGCACCCGCTTTCCCTGGCTCCTGCCAGCACGGCTTCCTTCCCCCTGTTTCCTTCGTCTTCTCTTCTCTCTGGTCTATTGACACATCTGTAATTCATTCTCCTTTTCTCTTCCTCTCTTTCCATTGTCAAGTGGCCGTTGCTGACGGATCCCTGTGCCTCCCCTTTACAGGGACCCTTGTGATTAGCTTGGACCCAAGTAGATGATGCAGGTTCATCTCCCCATCTCAAGATCTCAAAGCCCTAACTTCATCACGGTGCTGAGTTCTTTTTGCCAGGGAAGGTAACATGCTCACAGCTTTCAGGGGCTGGAGGGGGGTGGGTATCTTTCAGGGACCATCAGTCTGTTTCCTAAAGATACCCCAAAATGAAATTTCAGGTTGTGGTAAGTCTATTAATGTTTTAAAGGACCACAAGACTGTTTCCAAAAGTGGCTGCACAATTTTACATCCCCACAAGCAAAATAGAGGATTCTAATTTCTTCACATCACTACCGACCTTATTATTGTCTACCTTTCTGACAACAGGCCTTCTAGTAGATGGGAAATTATATCTCTCTGTGGCTTTAATTTGCATTTTGTTTATAGTTTGATATGTTGAGGAACTTCTAATGTGTTTCTTAGAAATATTCTCTTTTTTTTGTAAAAATGTCTGAAAACTTGACATAGCCTTAATAAGACTATTCATGTTTTTACTGATGAGTTCTAAGACATTTTTACAATTTTTGAATAAAGGCCCTTATCAGATGTACAGTGTATGATCTGTGAGTATTTGCTCCCATGATCTGTGTGTTCTTTTTCCTTTTCATGACATATCATTTGTAGCAAATGCTTTAAATTTTAGCGAGGTCCAATTTACCTAATTTTTGTTGATTTTATCTTTTGGTTCATAAGTAAGAAACCATTGCCTAAATTAAAGCCACAAAGATTTACTCTTATGTTGTCTTCCAAGAGTTTTATTGTTCTAACTCCTAGATTTAGATCTATTATCTATTTTGAGTGTGCATGTGTGTCTTATAATAAAGGGATACGACTTAGTTCTTTGGCCTATCAGCATCTGGGACAAATGGTGTCCCAGCACCATTGGTTGGAAAGACTATTCTTTCCCTATTAAATTGTCTTGGAGTTCTTGTCAAAAATCAATTGACCATAAAGGTAAAGGTTTATTTTTGTACTCTCAATCCTATTCTCTTCATTTATATGTGTATCCTTCTGCCAGTTCCACTCCATCTTGATTACTGTAACATTGTAACAAGTTATGAAATTGTGGAATATGAGTCCTCCCAACTTTTTAAAAATTATTTTGGCTCTTCTGCATCCATTGCACTTTCATAGATTTTAGGGACCAGCATATCAATTTCTGCCAAAATGCCATCTGGGATTTTGATGAAGATTGTGATTAATTTGTAGATTAGCTTAGAGATTGTTAATATTTTAATGATAGTAAGCCCTCTGGTCCATGAAGCAGGGATGCCTTTCCATTTATTTAGATTCTCATTAATTTCTGCAACATGTTTTGTAATTTTCAGTTTGTATCTTTTATTTTATTAAATGTATTTTTACGTATTATTTCTTTGGTGCTATTACAAATGGAGCTATTTCCCTAATTTCACTTTGGAATTGTTCCCTACAAGTGTATTGAAATAAAACTGTTTTTTTTTTTAAATATTGATCTTATGCTCTGCTGCCTTTGAGCATATTTATTAGTTCTAATAATTTTTAGCAGATTCCTTAAGATTTTCTGTCTACAATGTTACATTAACTACAAGAACAGATTTTACTTTTATTTCTGAATGCTTTTTATTTCTTTGTCTTGACTAATTGCTCTGATCAAAACCTCCAGCACAATATTGAATAGATGTGGCAAGAGTGGAAATTGTTTTTCTTGATCTTAGGGGGGAACTTTTTCTGTGTTTCACTGTTATGAATGATGGTAGCTGTGGGTTTTTCTACTTTTTTTTTTACTTTTAGTTGATTTTATTTTTTAAATACATGACAGTGGAATGCATTACAATTCTTATTACACATATAGAGAACAATTTTTCATATCTCTGTTTGTATATAAAGTATATTAACACCAATTCATGTCTTCATACATGTACTTTGGATAATGATGTCCATCACATTCCACCATCATTGCTAACCCCCTGCCCCCTCCCTTCCCCTCCCA
>NW_025999913.1:3330931-3366923 GCF_001458135.2 Marmota marmota marmota | reverse complement strand
CCCTCCCACCCCTCTGCCCTATCTAGAATTTATCTATTCCTCCCATGTTTCCCCTCCCTACCCCTCCCTATAAATCAGGTTCCTTATATCAGAGAAAACATTCAGCATTTGTTTTTGAGGGGAGGATTGGCTAACTTTACTTAGCATTATCTTCTCCAGCACCATCCATTTACCTGCAAATGCCATGATTTTATTCTCTTTTATTGCTGAGTAAAATTCCATTGTGTATATATGCCACATTTTTTATCCATTCATCTACTGAAGGGCATCTAGGTTGGTTCCACAGTTTAGCTATTGTGAATTGTGCTGCTATAAACATTGATGTGGCTGTATCCCTGTAGTATGCTGTTTTTAAGTCCTTTAGGTATAGACCAATGGGACAGATAGCTGGGTCAATGGTGGTTGCATTCCCAGTTTTCCAAGGAATCTCAATACTGCTTTCCATATTGACTGCACCAATTTGCAGGCCCACTGGCAGTGTATGAGTGTACCTTTTTCCCCACATCCTCACCAACACTTATTATTGTTTGTCTTCATAATAGCTGCCATTCTGACTGGAGTGAGATGATATCTTAAGACTAGTTTTGATTTGCATTTCCCTAATTGCTAGCAGGATATAAAATCAACACCCATAAATCAAAGACATCTCTGTATATCAGTGATAAATCCTCCGAGAGGGAAATGAGGAAAACTACCCCATTTTCAGTAGCCTCAAAAAAAAAAAAAAGATATTTGGGAATCAACTTAACAAAAGAGGTGAACGATCTACACAATGAAAACTTAAGAGAAAAATCAAAGAAGACCTTAGAAGATGGAAAGATCTACCTTGCTCTTGGATAAGCTGTGGGTTTTTCATAGAAACACTTTACCAGGTTCAGGAACTTTTTTTTTTTAATCCCTAGCTTCTTGAGTGCATTTATCATCAAGGAGTGCTAGATTTTGTCAAATACCTTTTTTGCATATATTAAGATGATCATGCAGTTTTTGTTCTTTATTCTATTAATATAGCTTTTATATTGATTTTGAGATCTTAAAAGAGATGGAATATTTTAGCTATGGTTTCCTTTGGTTCTTGGAACATACGTATAATAGTTGATTAAAAAACTTTCTCTTTTATAGACTTTTCCTTTGTACATTTTCTTTGGTACAGCTTATTATTTTGGTAACAAATTGAGTATTTTAGAAAATGTAATGTGGAAACTCAGGATATCAGACTCTACTTCCCCTTTCAGGCTTGTAGTTTAGTGATATTAACTAACTAATTCTGTGAAGTCCATATTCTCTGTAGTATGAATTCACCAAACCTTCGCTTAGTTAGCTGAGTGGTCAGACACGACTGATCAGATATTTCCTTACCTTATTTAATGCTCAACTAGCTTACGGCTCAGTCTTAGCCTCCACTTCCTGATTTTAAAGAGCCTCAAGGTTAGTCAGAGATGGGAGAGCTGGGGATGGAACCTGGGGTGCTGGGGACGGAATCCTGGGGTGCTGCACCATGAAGCTACATTCCCAGTGTTTTTATTGTTTACCTTGAAACACTGTGTCTTCCCAGGCTGGTGTAGAGTCCTCCTGCCTCTGCCTCCCGAGTCTCTGGGATCACAGGCATGGACCACTGCTCCTGGCTCTAAACCATTTTTGAAGGTTTATTTCCAACAAATGCTGCGGAGGTGGAGTTTTTCTGTCAGAGTAAGTTTCTCGTCAGGTCCAGCTGTGACACTGATCTGAAGATGTGAAGTTTGGAGGAGTTACAAATCAAGTGCGCCCCTTCTCCTGGCTGCAAGGCTGTTGATTGCCAGTTTCCATGGCTGCAAGGTAGAGACAAGCCCCGTGATTACTGAGCTTTAGCAGTTGTGTTAAAATAAATTCTTCTTCAATCACCACATGCCTTTGGCTGATTCCCAGAGCTCTGAAACAATGTTAATTTTGATAATTTTTGTCATTGTTTTCGTTGACTTACCGAAGAGCAGATTCATATCAGTTCTCACTATGCCATTTCAGAACTCCCGCATGTTCACAAAATTCTGACTAATTATTAATAGTTGCATCTCCTCACCGATGAGAAATAGAAATTATGGGACCGAAGATGTAGCTCGGTGGTAGAGAACTTGCTGAGCATGCATGAGGCCCCAAGTTTGATCCTCAGCACCAAGGAAACAAAAAGGAAAGAAAAATCAATAGAAATTAATAGTAATGATAAACCTAAATAAACAAAATTGTCTTAGACTTCGATGGAATTAAAATAGGTTATAAGTCACAGTGATATAAAATAAGCCTCAAGAAGACTCAGAGTAGAGTATCAAGCATTTCAGATTTTAAAATTCTTTTCTTGTAAAATAAGAATGTGGTTGGCTCCACATCTGAGAATTCAATCAACCATGGAGCTAACATGTCTGGAAAAAGCACCATGTCTGTACTGAAGATGTGCAAACTTTTTTTTCCCTCATAATTATTACCTGAACAATACAATTAATACCTATTTATATAATTTTGACATTGTATTAGACATTGTAAGAAATTACATCTGGCATGTAGCTTAACATGGATGGAGAGATGTGTATAGGTTATGTGCAAATACTGTACCATTTATGTATTTATTTGAGCATCCACAAATTTTGCTCTGAGGTGGGGGTTCTGGAACCAATCGCCCCCAGATACCAAGGGATGACCATTTTTACAATCCAGAGCTCAGATTCCTTGGTTCAGGAAACCAACAATACTGTTAAGAAACTAGACAAAAGGAAAAGTTTTTAGTTTTATTTATACCAGTCCCGATCATTGCCTTTGTTTTCACATAGACTTTTGATTTTTAATTTTTTTCCTTTATTTCTTGATACTTGCTGTTGCTTGGATCTGAATTGTTCCCCACAGGCTCATGTGTCAAGAGCTTGGTCTCCGGTGCAGGAATACTCAATGGTGGGGCTTTGGGAAAGTGATTGGCTCAGGACAGCTCTGATTTCATCAGTGGATTAATCTATTGATTGATGAATGAACTACTGGGGGTTGGTGAGGCCTGCAGGAAAGGGTCACCAGGGAGCATGCCCCTGGGGACTATACCTGGTTCCTGGACCTGTCCTCTCTCTGTTTTCCTGCTGCCACAATGTCAGCAGCGTTCCCCTGACAGTCCCTTTTGCCATCACAACCTGCCCCACCTCAGGCACAAAGCAATGCAGTCGGGTTGAGGATGGACTGAAATCTCTGAAATCATCATCCTAAATAAATCTTCCCTTTTTTAAGCTGTTTTTCCTGAGGGATTCCATCCCAAGAATGAAGAGCTGACTAACAATAGTGATGCCATCTTTAAAAAATAAATTTGATGTTGAATCATTGTGAACCAAGAAGCTGGCCTAGTGATTTGACGTTTTTCTCACTTGGACCTTTTCACTCACCGGCTGTTTAAAAGCCTTGGGATGAACCCATCTCCAGGAGGAAAGAAGAAAAGTGCTATTGGCGTTCTCGGAACAGCGTAACACACATTAAATAGTAGGGTTTGGGTGGGAGTCCATTCTGACTCCAGAGACCCCTTTCTTGAAGCGAGTCAGGTGGAATCAAAGGCGACTCTGTGAGTTCTCAGACAAGGAAGGCTTGGCTGATGAACCAGCTGGAGCAACCTGTCTTTCCTGCAAAGAGCTGAGTCAGAGAAAACTTGAGGCAAGTATTCTGACAGCTTCTGAAGAACAATTTGCAAGCTGTTCCCTCCAATCTGGCACAAACCCAAATCTCTGAACAGAATTTAAGGCTTGTGGGGTTTTTCTTTTTCTTTTTCTTTTTGGTTGTGTCTCAGTTTTTTTTTCTTTTTTAATGGATTCAAAAAGTTTCCACCAAATTCCAATCAATATGCCTGAGATGGGCCAAGTCATCCTGGCTCAGGGAAGCACTCAGAATATGTTCCTCAGGAGTGTACCAGAAGGTAGGGCTCTCCTAGGGAGGGTAGGGGACATGCAGAAGTCCAGAGACCTGGTGGCAGCGTAGATAGATGGCTGTGCCTGTCAGACTGGATGCTCAGAGGTGCTCCCTGTGAACACTGGCAGCTGTCTTTGGATCATTTCCTTGCTTCACCACTCTATGACCTGAATATGCTATTTAGCTACATGAAGACCATTTCCCTCCCCCTCCCCAAATGGGAGATACTGCAGTAATGGACAGTGTGCCCTTTCTACAAGAATATGCTCTTGGATAGCTGGATATGCAGTTGATAAATTTGAACTAATCATTTCACAGATGTATTATTTTTGAGATTTGTTATTCTCCCTGATGGCTCTTGCAGTTGGCAGTGGTACTGACATATTAGTGTTCAAGTTTCTCTGTCCTCAGCCTCTCTGGCAAGGAGTTAATGCCTTTTAGTGAAGAACATAAGGGAAAACTCTCTTTTTTGAAAAATGTATGCCTCATGTCAAATATGGAAATATCCAGAGGTTAGCAGGAGCTCAGAATGAGAAGGACCATGAGTTCCAAAATGTATTGTTTCACTTTGGCAAATACTTGGTATTTTGTGTTTTTAGTGGGCTTGATATTATTCTTTTGATTAGTGGCAACTTGTCAACAGTTATGACTATGCATTGAGTAGGAAAAGAAAATTCGAGATCCTTATGGTAGCCATCAAAAATACAACAGTGAATGCATGTGCGCACATGTGCATGCAGAGCAGGAACTGGTGGTAAACTGAACTCATCGAATTTAAAAACTTCTGTTCTTCACAAGACCTTTGGCCACAGATTGGGAGAAAATATTCACAGTATACATGAGCTAGTCAGTTTTCCATCATGTGACAAAATACCTGAGGCAATCAACTTACAAAGTGGAAAGGTTTATCTTGGCCCATGATTTCAGAGGTTTCAGTCCATGGTTGGTTGGCTCCATGGCTTTTGAGTTCAGATTTAAGCAGTTCATTGTGTTGGTGAGGTTGTGATGGAATATAACTACTCCCTCACAGTAGCTTGGAAACTAAGAGACAGGAATTGTCTATGGTCACAATATCCCCATCAAGGGCATGCCCCAATAAGCTAACTTCCTTCCACTAGGCCCTATCTCTAAAGGTCCTACTGCTTCCTCATAGCACCATAGGCTGGCAATACATGAGCCTTTGGAGGACACTCTCAAGCTACAGCAGCACATGTATGGCAAAAAGCCCAAATCTGGATTATATATGTATATTTTTATATATGATATATGGTATATCTATACATTTTATATATTATAAAAATCAGAAAATGAATAATCCAATAGAAATGAGCAAATACTTCTTCTTTCTTTCTTTCTTTCTTTTTTTTTTGAGAAAAAGGGAAAAGAAATTTTGTTATTTTGCTAGCAAAGGAGAAAGACGGGAACTCCTGCCCCAGAGATGTGACTGCCCAACATGGGGAACAGAGGGTGTTTAAAGAGGTCCACTTCAGGTGTGTCCTCACAGGGGTCATCATCCACTCGTTAATTTGGGAGATAGCCAAGAAATGAGCAAATACTTTAACAGACACTTTGAGAAGATATACTAATGACCAAAAGGCATATTTAAAAATCCTCATAATTGTTAGTCATTAGAAATACAAGTTAAAATGATAATGTGCTAGCATCCGACAGTCACATAATGACTAACATTAAAGACTGAGAACACTCCATGTTCAGTTGCCAGGGGAGTGTGAACTCATAGTCACTTTGGAAAAGAGAAAGTATCTTAAACAGTTTTATTTTATTTTGTTTTTTAAGAAACAAACCCTAGCCTGCCACTCAGAGGTTATACTTTGAGTTATTTTACCCAAGACAAAATGAACACACATCTACCAAAAGTTTGTACAAGAATGTTCACACAGCTTTATACAGTAGCTGGAAATTGAAAAAGGCCACAATGTTCATCACTAAGAGACCAGATAACACATGGTGGTGTTTATACATAGAAAACTCCCAAACCAAAGGTAATGAGTTACTAATACACACAACATGAACCTAAAGACAGTATGTTGAGTGAAAAAAGACAAAAAAAGAGAATATTTTCTGAGTAATTTTACGAGAAGTTTAAGAACAGAAAAAACTAATCTAAGATTAAAAAAATTCAGAAAATTATTTTTTTAAAATGCAGGGTTTGAAGGCAAGTGACTGAAAAGAGATTCAAGGGAACTTTCTGGACAAGTGGAAATTTTCTTTTCTCAGATGGTGGTATGGACCACACACTTAATATCTGTACATGTGTAACTAATTAAAACAAAACAAAACAAAAATATCTGTACATTACCTTGTATGTAAATTATGCATTATTTAAAATAAAAATACATTTTTGATCTATAAAGTGAGTAGGAAGAAATAGAATTTTAAAAACAAATCAAAGACTGGGGAGGTAGCTCAGGGTAGAGCACTTGCCAAGCAAACATGAGACCCTGGATTAGGTTCCCTGCACATAATAAACCAGGCTGTAGGGAAGGCTGGGCACTAAGTTGAAAATGCTGAGTTAATAAAAATTGTAATGTATGCATAGTAAAAATAAGATTATAAGTAATTTTAAAAGATAGGTAAAAACTAGAAAAAATTATCTAATATGACAAAGAGATAATTACAATGTAAAGATTCCTTACAAATAATTCAATATCAAAAAAATTACACACTGGAAAATAGACAACAGTCACAGACAGTGAGTTCATGGAAGTATATATACACACAAACACACAAATTTATATAATACACAGTATCACAAATGAAAAGATGCCTTACATCTATAATGAAATAAATAGAAATTACACAGTAATTCGACATTTTTAACCAGTCAGATTTGCAGAAAGCATACTGCTTGATAATATGCAGGACTCATTATGCTGGTGCCTTTCTGAATTCCTGATGGAGTGTCAATAAATGCAAACTCTCTGAGGAGTAATTTGTCAATATACATTACAATTTAGAATGCACATACCCTTGAGCCCAGAAAGTGGACTTTTGGACAACAAAGCCAAGTGGTTTATTGCAGCATTGTTTGTAATGTCAGACCACTGGACACAATCAAATCGGCATTGCTTAGATAAATGGTGTTTGCACTCATGCAGACATCGCTTACATGCTGCCCCCCAAAAAGAGCATGGAAGCTCTCTGTCTCCAATCCACTTTGTTATCTGACAAGCATGAGGTCATATCTGTGTTTCTGTATAAATAAGAATGGATGGAAGCAAATAGTAATATAACAGATGCACCAAATATGTGCAGGAGAATTAATAACTGGCAGAAGTTATCTAAAGGGACAGAACAGTAGTACAGCAAGAAAAATGAGAGATGTACTTACCTTTTATAAATGGTAAAAAGATAAACATCTTTTGGTAGTATTTGCGTTTTTTTTAACTATGTGTTTGTATGTGGCATAGGGAAAAGTGGTCAAAAATGTTGAATAAATAAGTTTTGAGTTAGCAGGGTTTTCCTAGATAAATATATATATATAATTTACATATAAATGATATCTTGGTAGAGCATGGTTGGCTTAGCCAGGGCTGGCTGGCTTAGCTGGGGCAGTCAGTTTTTTTCCCTAGACACACATAATTAAAGTCATCTCATCTGATCTGCAAATTTTACTTTTGGCAGGTTGAATTACCTAGGGTCAATTGCAGTATGAAAATATTAAATATTAAATTTATGAATAAACAATTTATAAGTTTTGGTGAAAAAATAATTTATAAGTTTTCTTATTGCACACCAATATGAGTGATGATATCTTGTAGTCATGCTTCATCCCACCTGGGAGATAACTCCTCCCATTGTTTAGTGTATCCACATTGTATACATTACCTGCCTGCCAATAACTTAACAGCCATCTGAGTAATCAGATATATAAGGTTTGGTATTACCTGAGGTTACATGTTTCCATCCACTAGGGTGTCTTAGAAATTATCTCCAGAGAATAAGGAAGAACTAATATAAAAGTCTCAATAAAAATGAGTATGAATAATCACACTAATGACTGTTATCATGGTTTTATCGCTGCATAATAACTGTCCCAGCACTCAGCATTTAAAACAACTGGTTATGACTGTACTTGACTATTTGCAGGTCACATATTCAGACTGGTTGGCTGAAAAATTCTTTCATGTGCCTCAAGAATACTCATTAACATTCAGCTGGTGTCTTGGTAGGGCATGGCTGGTATAGCCAGGGCTGGCTCAGCTGAGATGGTCACCTGTAACACCTACCTGTGACCTCTCCAGCACAATTATCTTAGAGTGGCTGAATTCTGACATGGCAGTGTTAGGACCACAGAGAGAAGTATTCCAGGGAATCCACATAGAAACTTGCCAGATTTCTCAACCTGACCCTGAGAGTCAACTGTCTTGCCATAGGAAGAATGTAAAAAAACTTTAGGCCATCTTTAACCATCACAAACACGAATAAAAAAATACTATAAGAATTAAGAGGAAGCCGAACTCACCACAGGAGAGGACTGCCACAAAGCTGTAATTCAGTAAAATGTGTCTTCTAGTTTTAGGATACATTTTTACTTATTTCTCAAAAACTCTTTCTGGAATTGTGTATCCTAATCTGAGACAACATGATGTGAGAACATCACTGTCCAGAAAGATCCACAAGATTTCCTTAAATTCAAAATGGCGGTTCACCATTGGACTGGCTCAGATATTTTGGTGGTTTGGGGCTTTCTTTTGGATCTCTGGTGCAGAAAGTTCAGCTTAACATTCCTCATTTCATGGTCCATTGCTCACCACTGGATCTTGTTAGGCCCCACTCTTCTTATTCATCCATTTTATTTTAAACCTCTACCCTGTCTCCACATACCTCTCCCTTGCTTCATAGGCAGCAAATTTAAAGTGTACCATTTTGTTTCTATGATCAAAATGGGCATTACAGTGCATGAAAGAGTATTTTTTGTTGTAAAACATACATGACATAAAGTTTACCATTTAAACCATTTTAAGAATAGACATCAGTGGAATTAATATATTCCTAATGCTGTGATGCCATCACCACTATTTATTTTCACAACTCTTAAATTTGTGGTGATGCTTTGATCCAATGTAATCATTAAGGTCTTGGTGCAGTCAAGCAAATTCCTGGAGCAGAAATTTTACAAGCTCTAAATAATGCTTGTCTGTTTCTCCTCCCTCCAGACCCTGAAAATTTTTATTGCGCATTGTATCTGTAATGAAGTTGCTTTTTCTAGGTATTTCATATATGAGGAATCATATACTATTTACCCTTTGTGTCTGACTTCTTAGCACAAAATTTTTAAGGTTCCTCTTTATTGGAGCAGGCAAAAGAATCACATTAATTTTTAATAGCTAAGTAATTTTCCATTGTGTGTATATACCACATAAATGATTTTATCTAATTATTTATCTTTTAATGCATATTCGGGTTGCTTTCACCTTTTGGCTATTGTGACTAATACTGCAATGAATATTAACCAGCAGGCAAATATCTTTTTGGGAGTCTGTTTTTAATTATTTTGTGATTTGAACTTTAAGATTTGAATTGTTAGTTCATATGTTTATTCTGTATTTCTGAAGTATTCCCTTCAAATCTCTTGCCCGTTTTTAAATTGGTTGGTGTGTCTTTTATTTCTTGTTGACTTGTATGAGGTCATACATATTCTTGATCTTAATTCATTCTTAGATATATAATTTGCAAATATTTTCATCTCTTTTATAGGTTGCCTTAAAAGCACTTTGCTACCCAAAGGTTTTACATTTGTTAAAGTCCAATTTATCTATATTTTCCTTTTTCTTTTTCTTTTTTTCTCTCACTCTCTCTTTTTTTGGTTTAGCTTTCAATGTCATATTCAAGAATGGCAAATCAAAGGTTATGGTTTTCTCCTAAATATTTTTTTTAAATTGTATATTTTAAGCTTTGGATTAGGATTTTAATCTGTTTTAAGTTAATTTTGCATATAATATGAAGAATACATCCAGTATCCTTCTTGGTCATTGACATCATTTCTTGCCAAAAATCAATTGGCCACTTATTTCTGGGTTCTTTATGCTATCCCATTGGTCTACACATTTAATATAAATCTAATATCTTAGATAATTAATTTCCAAGATATAAAGAACTCAGAAAACTTAACACCAAAAAAAAAAATCCAAATAACCCAATGAATAAATGGGCAAAACACTTCACAGAAGAAGAAACACAAATGATCAATAAATATGAAAAAATGTTTAATATCTCTAGCAATTAGAGAATTGCAAATTAAGACAACACTGAGATTCCATCTAACTCCAGCCAGAATGGCAATTATCAAGAATACAAGTAACAATAAATATTGTTGAGGATGTGGGGAAAAGGTTCATTAAGACATTGCTTGTGGGATTACAAATTGATGCAACCACTCTGGAAAGTAGAATGGAGATTCCTCAGAAAACATGGGATGGAACCCTCCTTTGACCTAGTTATCCCACTCCTCTGTATAAACCCCAAAGACTTAAAATCAGCATACTACAGTGATGCAGCTACATCAATGTTTACCGTATCTCAATTCACAACAGCCAAGTTATGGAACCAGCTTAGGTGCTCTCCAACAGATGAATGAATAAGAAAATGTGGTATATATATACAGAATGGAATATTCCTCATCCATAAAGAAGAATGAAATTATGGCATCTGCCAGTAAATGGAACTAAAGACTATCACGCTAAGTGAAATAAGCCATTCTCTCAAAACCAAATGCCGAATGTTCTTTCTGATATGTGGATGCTAACACACAACAAGCGGAGAAGGGGAAGAATAGAAGTTCATTGGATTCAACAAAGGGGAATGAAGGGAAGGGAGGGAGATGAGAAGGTGAAAGATAGTAGAATGAATTGGGCAAAACTCTCTTATATTCATATATGAATACATGACCAGTGAAACATGTTCATATATGAATACATGACCAGTGAAACTCTACACCATGTACAATCACAATAAGTAGAACAAGTTATACTCCATGTATGTATAATATGTCAAAATGCATTCTACTGTCATGTATATCTAAAAAAAGAGCAAATAAAAATAAAAACAAACTTAATGTAATCTCTTTGTATCAGTACCATGTTGTTTTCATTACTATAGCTTTGAGTTAAGTTTTGAGATTGGGAAGAATGAATCCTCCAATTTTATTTTATTTTATTTATTTATTTATTTTTTTGGCGGTATGCCTTCTATCAACTATCATAGTTTCTTTTTTAATCCTCCAATTTTATGCTTCGTGTTCAAGATTGTTTGATATATTTGAGTTTTTTTTAAATTCCTTATGAATTTTAGGAAAAAATTTTCTATTTCTAAAAAAAAATACCATTGGGATTTTGACAGAGGTTGCACTGAGTCTGTGGATAGCTTTAATTCATATTATCACATTAAATCTTCCAGTTCATGAGCATCCGCTTATTTATGTGCTTTCCACACCATTTTGCAGTTTTCAATGTACCTGTTTTTTTTTTTCTGTTTTGGTTAAATCTATTCCTAAATATTCTTATTATTTTTAGTGCTATCATAGTTGGAAATTTTCTTTAATCTCTTTTTTACTATCTTCATTGCTAGTGTATAGAAATACATTATCTTTCTTTTTTCTTTTTTAAAGAGAGACAGAGAGAGAAAGAATTTTTTTAATATTTATTTTTTAGTTTTCGACGGACACAACATCTTTGTTTGTATGTGGTGCTGAGGATCGAACCCAGGCTGCACGCATGCCAGGTGAGCGTGCTACAGCTTGAGCCACATCCCCAGCCCAGAAATACATTATTTTTCTATGTTGATTTTATATTCTGTAAATTTACTGAATATGTTCATTAGTGCTAGAAATTTTTTTGTAGATTTGTTTTTTGTTTATTTCTATGTTTAAGATCATGTCATCTGTGAACAGAGATAATTTTGCTTCTTCCTTTCTCCTTAGAATTCTTGCATTTCTTTTTCTTGTCTATTTGCTCTAGCTTAAAATCTCTGTACCATGTGAAGTAAAGTGGTGATAGTGCTTAGTTTGTGTTGTACCTAATTATAGAAAATGAGATTACAATTTTTCTCCATTGAGTGGTTTTTTCCATGTATGTCCTTTATCACGTTGAGAAAGTTGCCTTTTATTTATAGTCTATTAGTATTTTTGGTCATGAAAAGCTGTTGAATTTTGTCAAATGCATTTCTGCATAATTGAGTCACAGGGAGATTTCCTTCATTCTATTGAATGGTTGTGTTAGGCTGATTAATTTTCATATGTTGAATCACTTAAATTCTTGTGGGAAAAAACTCATAGTCTATAATACTTAACAAATTTTAAAAATATTTATTTAGTTGTAGAGGAACACACAGCATCTTTAGTCATTTTTATGTGGTGCTGAGGATCAAACCCAGTGGCTCACACATGTGAGGTAAGTGCTTTACCACTGAGCTACAGCTCAAACCGCTATAATACTTAAAATTTGCTCACACTTTGTTGAGATGTTATTTGTTTCCTTCGTTGGCATCTATATTCACAGGGGCTACTGGCTTATAGTTTTCTTTTATTGTCTTTTCTTTTTAGGTTTATGGGAATACTTGTCTTGGTAGGAAAGAGAAAATGTTTCCTCCTGTTAAACTTTTCAGAATACATTTAGAAAGATTAATGTTCATTCTTCCTTAAATATTTGGTGTATTTTACCATCTAATTATGGACTAGGTTGTCAGGAGGTTATTGATTACTAATTTGATTTCCTTACTTGTTATAGGTCTATTAAGATTTTATAATTAATTCTGGGTCTGGGTTGTGGCTCAGTGGCAGAGTGCCTGCCTAGCATGAGTGAGGCACTGGGTTTGATTCTCAGCACCCCATAAAAATAAATGAATAAAATAAAGGTTTATCAATATCTAAAAATATTAATAGAAATATTTTATAATTTTTCTTGAATCACTTTTATAATTTGTGTTTCTAGAAATTTATTTCATACAAGCTGTCCAATGTGATAGCATACAGGGCATATAATTTTTATTTTTTTTTCAGAAAAAAAACATTTTTTAATGTTTTATAGCTTTTATAATTGGTAATCTTTGCTGTATTTTAAGAGTATATTTTTTTAAATATTAAATAATTTATTTATTCTAATTTGTTATACATGACAGCAGAATGGAGTTCAATTCATAGTACATGAATGAATGGAGCACAATTTCTCATTTCTCTGGTTGTACACAAAGTAAAGTCACACTATTCCTATCTTCTTACATGTACCTAAGGTTATGATGTCCATCTCATTCCATTATGTTTCCTACCCCCATACTCCCTCCCTCCACTCCCTCCCCTTTGTCCTGTCCAAAGTTCATCCATTTCTCCCATGCTCCCCCCATTATGGATCAGCATTCACTTATCAGAGAAAACTTTCAGCCTTTGGTTTTTGGAAATTGGCATGATTCTATTCTCTTTTATTGCTGAGTAATATTCTATTGTGTATATATACCACATTTTTTTATCCATTTATCTATTGAAGAGCATCTAGGTTGGCTCAACAATTTAGCTATTGTAAATTGTGCTGCTATTAACATTGATGTGGCTGTGTCACTGTAATATGCTGATTTTTAAATCTTTTGGGTATAAACTGAGGAATGGGATAGCTGGGTCAAATGGTGGCTCCATTCCAAATTTTCTAAGGAATCTCCATACTGCTTTCCAGATCGATTGCACCAATTTGTGGGCCCATCAACAACATAAGAGTGTGTCTTTCCCCCCACATCCTCACCAACACTTATTGTTGCTTGTATTCTTGATAATTGCCATTCTGACTGGAGTGAGATGAAATCTTAAGAGTAATTTTTATTTGCATTTCTCTAATTGCTAGAGATGTTAAACATTTTTACATATATTTGTTGATTGAAGTATCTGTTCAGTTCCTTAGACCATTTTTTGATTGGGTGCTTGTTTTTTTTGTTGTTGTTTGTTTTGTTTTTGGTTTATGTGATCTTTATATACCCTAGAGATTAGAGCTCTCTCTGTTGTGGGTGTGGTAAAAATTTGCTCCCATTCTGTAGGCTCTCTATTCACCTCACTGATTGTTTCTTTTGCTAAGAAGAAGCTTTTCAGTTTGAATCCATCCCATTTATTCATTTTATTTCTTGCATTTTAGGAGTCTTGTTAAAGAAGTAGGGTCCTAATTTGACATGATGAAGATTTGGGCCTACTTTTTCTTCTATTAGGTACAGGGTCTCTGGTCTAATTCCTAGGTCCTTGATTCACTTTGAGTTAAGTTTTGTGCATGGTGAGAGATAGAAGCTTAATTTCATTTTGTTGCATATTGATTTCCAGTTTTCCCAGCAGCATTTGTTGAAGAGATTATCTTTCTCCATTGTATATTTTTGACATCTTTGTCTAGTATGAGATAACTGTATTTATGTGGGTTTGTCTCTGTGTCCTCTATTTGGTACCAGTGGTCTATTTTGGTGTCAATACCATGCAGTTTTTCTTATTGCTCTATAGTATAGTTTAAGTTCTGGTATAGTGATATCACCTGCTTCACTCTTCTTGCTGAGGATTGCTTTGGCCATTCTGGGTCTCTTATTTTTCTAAATGAATTTCATGATTTCTTTTTCTATTTCTATGAGGAATTTCAGTTGAGATTTTGATTGGAATTGCATTAAATCTGTAGAGTGCTTTTGGTATTATGGTCATTTTGACAATATTAACACCGCCTATCCAAGAACAAGGGAGATATTTCCATAACCTAAGGTTTTCTAATTTTTTTTTCTTTAGCATTCTGTAGGTTTCATTGTAGAGATCTTTCACCACTTTTATTAAGTTGTTTCATTAAGTATTTTTTTGTTTGAGGCTATGGTGAATGGGGGTAGTTTTTCTTATTTCTCTTTCAGAGGATTCATCACTGATATACAGAAGTACATTTGATTTATGAGTGTTGAATTTATATCCTGCTATTTTGCTGAATTAATTTATTAGTTCTGGAAGTTTTCTGGTGGACTTTCTCAGATACTGTAAGTATAGAATCATGTCATTGGCAAAAAAAATGATAGTTTGAATTCTTCACTTCCTATTCATATCCCTTTAATTTTTTTCATTTCTCTAATTGCTATGGCCAGAGTTTAGAGGACTATGTTAAATAGAAGTGGTGAAAGAGGACATCCCTGTCTTGTTCCAGTGTTTAGAGGGAACGATTTCCATTTCTATCCAGTTAGAATGATGTTGGCTTTGGGTTTAGCATAGATAGCTTTTACAATGTTGAGATATGCTCCTATTATCCTTAGTTTTTCTAGTGTTTTGAACATGAAGTGGTGCTGTATTTTGTCACCTGTTTTTTCTGCATCTGTTGAGATGATCATATGATTCTTATGTTTAAGTCTATTGATGTAATGAATTACATTTATTAATATCTGTATTTTGAACCAACCTTGCATCCCTGGGACAAACCTCACTTGATCATGGTGCACTATCTTTTTGATATGCTTTTTTATTCAATTTGCCAGAATATTATTGAGAATTTTTGCATCTATGTTCTTTAGAGATATTGGTCTAAAGTTTTCTTTCCTTGATGTGTCTTTGTCTGGTTTTCAAATCAGAGTGATGTTGGCTTCATAGAGTGAGTTTGGAAGGGTTCCCTCTTATTTTTTTTATTTCATGGAATAATTTCAGGAGTATCAGTATTAATTTTTCTTTGGAGGTCTTGTTCTGGTCCTGGGCTTTTCTTGGTAGGTAGGGTTTTGGTAGCATCTTCTATTTCATTGCTTGAAATTGATCTGTTTAACTTGTGTATATCATCCTGATTCAGTTTGGGTAAATCATGTAACTCTAGAAATTTGTTGATGACTTTGACATTTTCTATTTTATTCCAGTATAAATTCTCAAAATAGTTTCTAATTATCTTCTGTATTTCTGTAGTGTCTGTTGTGATATTTCCTTTTTCATACATGGATTTTAGTATTTGGAGTTTTCTTTTTTTTAATCTTCATTAGTGTGGCCAAGGGCTTATCAGTGTTTTTTGTTTTTTCAAAGACCAACTTTTTGTTTTGTCACTTTTTCTTTTGTTTCAATTTCATTGATTTCAGCTCTGATTTTAGTTATTTCCTGTCTTCTGCTGCTCTTGGTGTTGATTTGTTCTTCTTTTTTTAGGACTTTGAGATGTAATGTTAGGTCATTTATTTGTTGACTTTTTCTTCTTTTAAGAAATAAACTCCATGCAATGAACTTTCCTTTTAGTACTGCCTTCATAGTGTCCCAGAGATTTTGATACGTTGTGTCTGTTTTCTCATTTACTTCTAAGAATTTTTTAGTCTCCTATCTGATGTCTTTTGTAATCCACTGTTCTTTCAATAGCATATTATTTCATGTTCAGATAGTGAAGAAATCCTAAGCTTCTATTTTTATTTTATCATTGGTTTCTAATTTCATTCCATTATGTTCTTATAGAATGCAAGGTAGTAGCTCTGCTTTTTTGTATTTGCTAAGAGTTACTTTGTGGCATAATATGTGGTCTATTTTAGGGAAGGATTCATGTGCTGCTGAGAAGAAAGTGTATTCACTCATTGATGGATGAAATATTTTATACATGTATGTTAAGTCTAAATTATTGATTGCTTTATTGAGTTCTATAGTTTCTTTGTGTAGCTTAAGTTTGGAAGATCTATCCAGTGGTGAAAGAGGTGTGTTAAAGTCACACAGTATTGTTGTATTGTGGTCTATTTGACTCTTGAACTTGAGAAGAGTTTGTTTGATGAACATAGATGCTCCATTGTTTGGGGCATATATATTTATAATTGTTATATTTTGTTGATGTATAGTTCCCATAATCAGTATGAAATGACCTTCTTTATTCCTTTTGACTAACTTTGGCTTGATGTCTACTTTATTTGATATGAGGATGGAAACCCCTGCTTGGTTTCCATAGTCCATGTGAGTGGTATGTTTTTCCCCCACCTTCTACCTTCAGTCTGTGGATGTCTTTTCCTGTGAGATTAGTCTCTTGTAGACAGCATATTTTTGGGTCTTTTTAAAAATCTAATCTGCCACTCTATGTCCTTTGATTGATGGATGAGTTTAGGCCATTAATATTCAGGGTTATTATTGAGACATGATTTGTATTCCTGATCATTTGGGGGTTTTAACTTAACTTGGTTTGTCCTCTAACTGGTTTTTCCTTTAGTGTAATACCTCCCTTTGCTGATTGTCATTTCCTCCTCACAGAATATTTTGCCAGTGATGTTCTCTAGTAGAGGCTTTCTTGTTGTAAATTCTTTTAACTTTTGTTTATCATAGAAGGTTTTTATTTCATTATCAAATCTGAGCATAATTTTGCTGGATATAAGATTCTTGGTTGGGTATCCATTTTCTTTGAGAGCTTTGTATAAGTTATCCCCAAATCTTCTAACTCTGAGGGTCTGGGTTGATAAATCTGAAGAGATCCTAATTGGTTTCCCCTATATGTAATCTGATTTCTTTCTCTTGTGGCTTTTAAAATTCTCTCCTTATTCTGTATGGTAGGCATTTTCGTTATAATGTGCCTTGGTGTAGTTCTGTTGTGATTTTGTACATTTGATGTCCTGTAAACCTCTTGTATTTGATTTTCCAATTCATTCTTCAGAAAATTTTCTGATATTATTTTATTGAATAGATTGTTCATTCCTTTAGTTTGTAACTATATGCCTTCCTATATCCCAATAATTCTTAACTTTGGTCTTTTCATGTTATCTCATAATTATTTGATGTTCTGCTCATGGTATCTTACCATCTTCCTTGTTTGGTCAACTTTATTTTCAATATTATATATTTTGTCTTCATTGTCTGAGGTTCTGTCTTCTAAGTGATCTAATCTATTGGTGATGCTTTCTATTGAGTTTTTAACTTGGTTTATTGTTTCCTTCATTTCAAGAATTTCTGTTTAGTTTTTTTTTCCCCAAAGTCTCTATCTCCTTATTGAAATAATATTTTGCTTCCAGTATTTGCTCATGTAGCTCTTTATCAAAATGATCTTTGGTGCCTGTGTTTGCTCTCTTATATCATCATTTAATTCACAGAGCATTTTAATTATTTACATCCTGAACTCCTTCTCTGACATTGCTGCAGTCCGGCTGCAGCAAACTAACCGGGGGGTGACGAGCAACTTGTGTAGATTGATACAGCTGGAGCGGGAGCCATTTATTGTAGGACAGGAGGGGTATATATACATTCCACACAGCTTATCTTAATTAACAAAAACTAGATACAGCAGTCAGCCAATAACGAATCTCCACACTTAATGGCTAGCTGGCGTTACTTCACAAACCACTCCCTCTGGCAAAATGCCAGGCGCCATCTTGACTTGTTTATAGACTCTAACATGACATCTCTTTTGCTATGCTGGCCATGGATTCTAATAATATAGCATCTTGGTTTGTTTGGGACACTTTCTTCGCTTGTTTTTTTTTTTTTATGTTGTTTGTATGTCTTCCCTTCTAGCACTGTGGACGCAAGGTTTTTACCCTATAGACTTATAGTGTTCCTGTAGGGTCCCAATACATGTTCTTTAAGGGAATATCAATAATAACTCATCCCAATACAAACCATATACAACCTTAAACCAAATAGCTCCTATTAAGATGTTTACAGTTTTATCATAATAGACAGAAACGATGAGTTCAATTATTATCCACAATATAAACAGTAGGTTTTCAAAAGGGTCTACTGTTTCTAATGGTGGACAAAGAGAGAATGGGTGGGGGTTGTAGGATGAGATGTTAAGGAGGTAAGAGGTGAGGATGTAGAGTTATTAGATCTTAGGAAGCATGAAAGAGAAATACAAAGAAGTTGGCTAGTAGCAGGAGAAAAGAAAGAAAGAGATTTTGAGGATACAAGTAGAAGACAATAGAGAGAGTACAACAAACAAACATAAAAATAAAAAAAAAACAAAAGAAAAGAAAAATAAAAAAATAAAAAATAAAAAAATAGTATAAAAATAGAAATAATAGAAAATTTTCTAATAATAGAAAAATAAAAAAAGAATATACAAAACAACTGTAATATACTATTCAGACATCTCAGTCCTCAGCAGCCTAATGTATGAAAAGTACTTGGTTTCCCCAATGTTGGGGATATGAGGGTGGGAAAAGACAGAGAGAGGAAGGAAAGAAAAGAAAAGAAATCTCAAAAGAAAATTAAGACTGTTTCTGTTGGAGTTCAGCATCTTTCCTGCTTCCCTTCTCCTCCAGTAGGTGGCATTGTCTGTTTTTTGGTGGTATCTCCGCCCTGAGGATGGTGAAGGTTATTAGAGTGGGAGGGTTGGTCTTGGAGGTGGAACTCCTAGAGGTGTGGCACTTGCCAGTCCCATTGGAAGACTGCACCCCAAGGATCTCTATGGGCCTGCTTGTGTGTTGTGGGTGCCTGGCCTTATCTCCTTATATCACCTGTAGACCTCACAATTCCTGGTCTCTAGTTTAGTCTCTGAACTGTATCTCACTCACCACCTCCCTTTCTACTTCCCAATCAGGAGCCTCTCTCTCTGGAGGTCTTGTGGGCTGCACTCTGTGTCCTGTGCACCTGTCGCAGAGAGCAGTTTTGTATTAGGCAGTTCAGGACTAGGCTTTGTGAGCTACAGACTGGCCACATAGCTGTAAGCACTTGCAGGTTAATGGCTGTGGGTAAAGGGGGGGAGTTGGGGGACTATACCTTGATATTGCTTCTAGGCCCTAGCTGGTGTCCCAAGCTGGGAGATGCCCCAACTAAAGATGGCAATGGCAGTAGCGAGGATAAGCCCAAATGGGGACAAAAGTGTCCCAAGTTGGAGGCATTTGCTTTCAGAGATGGGGTGTCAGGGTGGGTGGGTGGAGGCGTAGAGTGGTGTGCTTGGAGATGCAGCTCAGTGGCGTGCAGTGGTGTGTTGAGTAGCTATCTCCAGATCCTGTCTGGTGTCCCAGGTGCAGGCTACCACATGGAGGGGACAATGGCAGAGGATGCAATGTCCCAAGATGGAGGCAACTGAGGGAGCCCCATGTTTGTAGATGAGTGTCCATAGGGGAGCAGCGGCCATGAGTCCTGTATAGGTGGGTGGCCTGGGGTCCTGCACAGGCACTGATGTTGGGGGTCCTCTAATAATTTGCAGATAAACAGTATTCCCTCTGCCTGAATCCCAGGTCACGGAGAAACTAGAAATGCAGCCTCCCTCTAGCTCGCCATCTTGGATCTCCAGGACGCATGATCTTTCTTACCCTTGTGTTTACATCTGTCTGTTTCTACAACATTGGGCTTAATGACACTTCTGGTTTAAGTAATTTGAATCCTTTCTCTATTTTTTTTAGTTCAGGTAAAAGTTTGTCCATTTTGTTGATCTTTCATTGTCTCCTTATTGTTTATTAATCCTCAATTTTATTTACCTCCACTTTAATTTTTTTTATTCCTTATGATTATCTTGAATATACTTTGATCTTCTTTTTCTTTTTCTGCAAGGTATTCAATTAGCTTATTGACTTGAGATCTTCCTTCTTTCTAAATATAATAAATTATAGCTACAAATGCACTGCTTAGTGTTGCTTCCACTGTATTTCATAGGTCTTGTTGCATGGCTTTCCTCTCATTTATCTCGTGGTATTTTCTACTTTCTTTTGTGATTTCTTCCTTGACCCATTCATTGGTTAAAAGCACATTGTCTAACTTCCACATATTTGTTAATTTTTCACTTTTCTTTATGTGATTGATTGTTAGTTTCATTCTACTGTGATCAAAAATATATTTTTTATGATTATAGTGCTTTTTAATTTATTGAGAATTATTTTGTGACCTAATGTTTCATGTACACACTTGAAAAAAATGTGAATTTTGCAACTGTTGGACAGAGTGTTCTGCATATGTGTTGGATCTAATTTGGTCATAGTATTGCTCAAGTCCTCTGTTTCCTTTAATCATCTTTGTCTAGTTATTCTATATCCACTATTGAAATATGTTATCAAAGTCTCCAAGTACTCTGTAGGACTGTCTGTTTCTTCTTTCAGTACTGTTAAGTTGTGCTTCTATAGTTAGATTCCTCTGTATTTATAATTGTTGTATATTCATGGGGTTTTCAATCTTTTAATTGTTTTTGATCTAAAGTCTAATTAGCCTGACTATAATATAGCCACACCAGCTATGTTTTGGTTACTATTTGCTTGAAATATTTTATTCTATCCTACTTTTAAGTTTTATTGTGTGTTTTTGTATCTAAAACAAGTCTCTGGTAGACATATACTTGAATCAAGTTTGTTATTTTTTAAAATTCCATTTTGCCTCCTAATAGGAGAGTTTAGTCCATTTATATTTGAAGTAATTATTTATGAAGAAGGATGTACTTCTGTCATTTAGTAATTTGTTTCATTATACCTTAGATTTGTTTTTGATTTCTCATTTCTTCCACTACTGACTTTCTTTTGCATTTAGCTGATTTTTTTTAATGTTCAATTTCACTCCCCTCTTCCTTACATTTAAGTTTAGTTTTTAGGTATTTTCCTAATGCTTTTCTTGGGATTAAAATTAACTGCTTAAAAGTATAACAATTAGCATGAATAATATCAAATCAGTTTCAAAAGTTTACATGCTGCACCTATACATCTTTATACCTCCCCTTTTATATTCTTATGATCACAGAAACCTCTTTATATACTTTGTGCCTTTTAACATATATTTATAATTACTGTTAATGCATATGACTTAAATCATACAGAAAAAAAGAGAAATCACAAACCAAAAGTCAAATACTGGCGTTTATGTTTCCCTGTGTGTGTGTGTGTATGTGTGTGTGTGTGTGTGTGTGTGTGTGTGTGTGTGTGTGTGTGTGTATATATATATATATATATATATATAAAACAGTGGAACACATTACAATTCTTATTACATATATAGAGCACAATTTTTTCATATCTCTGGTTGTATACAAAGACCAATTCGTATCTTCAGACATGTCTTTGAATAATAATTTAATCACATTCAATCATCATTAATTACCCCATGCCCACTACCTCCCCCTCCCACCCCTCTGCCCTATCTAGAGTTCCTCTATTCCTCCCTTGCTCCCTATCCCTATTCCACTATGAATCAGCCTCCTTATATCAGAGAAAACATTTGGAATTTGGTTTTGGGTGATTGGCTAACTTCACTTAGCATTATCTTTTCTAACTCCATCATTTTACCTGCAAATGTCATGATTTTATTCTCTTTTATTGCTGAGTAATATTCCATTGTGTATATATGTCACATTTTTTTTATCAATTCATTCACTGAAGGGCATCTAGTTTGGCTCCACAGTTTAACTATTGTGAATTGTGATGCTATAAACATTGATGTGGCTGTGTCCTTAGTATGATGTTTTTAAGTCCTTTGGGTATAGTCTGAGGAGAGGGATAGCTATGTCAAATGGTGGTTCCATTCCCAGTTTTCTAAAGAATCTCTATACTGCTTTCCATATTGGCTGCAACAATTTGCAGTCTCACTAGCAGTGTATGAGTGTACCTTTTCTCTCACATCCTCACCAACACTTATTGTTGTTTGTACGCATAATAGCTGCCATTCTGGCTGGATTTGCATTTCTCTAATTGCTAGTGATGATGAACATTTTTTCATGTGTCTGTTGATCGATTGTACATCATCTTCTGAGAAATATCTCTTCAGGTTCTTGGCCCATTTATTGATTGGGTTATTTGTTTTTTTGGTGTCTAGTTTTTTGAGTTCTTTATATACCCTAGAGATTACTGCTGTATCTGATGTGTGAGGGGTAAAGATTTGCTCCCAAGATATAGGCTCTCTATTTATCTCACAGATTATTTCTTTTGCTAAGAAGAAACTTTTTCGTTTGAATCCATCCCATTTATTGATTCTTTATTTTAATTTTTGTGCCAAAGGAGTCTTATTAAGGAAGTTAGGGCCTAATCCCACATGATAGAGATTGGGGCCTACTTTTTCTTCTATTAGACACAGGGTCTCTGGTTATATTTCTAAGTCCTTGATCCATTTTGAATTGGGTTTTGTACATGGTGAAAGATTGGGGTTTAATTTTATTTTGTTGTATATGGATTTCAGTTTTCCCAGCACCATTTGTTGAAGAGGCTATCTTTTCTCCAGTGCATGTTTTTGGCAACTTTGTCTATTGTAATTTTGTGGGTTAGTCTCTGTGTTCTCTATTCTGTACCATTGGTCTACCAGCCTGTTTTGGTGCCAATACCATGCTTTTTAAATTACTATTGCTCTGTAGTATAGTTTAAGGTCTGTTATAGTGATGCCACCTGCTTCACTCTTCCCACTAAGGATTGCTTTAGCTATTCTGGGTCTCTTATTTTTACAGATGAATTTCATGATTGTTTTTTCTATTTCTATGAGGAATATCATTGGGATTATGATTGGAATTGCATTAAATCTATATAGTGCTTTTGGAAGTATGGTCATTTTGATAATATTAATTCTGCCTATCCAAGTGCAAGGTAGATACTTCCATCTTCTAAGGTCTTCTTTGATTTCTTTCTTTAGTTCTGTAGTTTTCATTGTATATATCTTTCAACTCTTTTGTTGATTCCCCAGTATTTTATTTTTCTTGAAGCTATTGTGAATGGGGTAGTTTTCCTCAATTCCCTGAAGATTTGTCACTGCTATACAAAAATGCCTTTGATTTATGGGTGTTGATTTTATATCCTGCTACTTTGCTGAATTCATTTACTAGTTCTAGAAGTTTTCTGGTGGAACTTTTAGGGTCTTCCAGGTATAGAATCATATCATCAGCAAATAGTTCTTCTTTTCCTATATTTAATTTCTTTTGTCTGTCTAATTGCTCTGGCCAGTATTTGAAGAACTATGTTAAATAGAAGTGGTGAGAGAGGGCATCCCTGTCTTGTTCCAGTTTTTTAGAGGGAATGCTTTCAGTTTTTGTTCATTTAGAATGATGTTGGCCTGGGGCTTAGCATAGACAGCCTTTATGATGTTGAGATGTGTTCCTGTTATCCTAGTTTTTCTAGTGTTTTGAAAATAAAGGAATGCTGTATTTTGTCAAATGCTTTTTTCTGCATCTATTGAGATGATCATATGCTTCTTATGTTTAAGTATATTGATGTGATGAATTACATTTATTAATTTCTGTATGTTGAACCAACCTTGCATCCCTTGGATGAATCCCACTTGATCATGGTGCACAATCTTTTTGATGTTTTTGTATTTTATTTGCCAGAATTTTATTGAGAATTTTTGCATCTATGTTCATTAGAGATATTAGTCTGAAGTTTTCTTTTTTTGATATATCTTTGCCTGATTTTGAAATCAGAGTGATATTGGCCTCATAGAATGAGTTTGGAAGTGCTGCCTCTTTTTCTATTTCCTGAAATAAATCGAAGAGCATTTGTACTAATTCTTCTTTAAAGGTCTTGTAGAACTCAGCTGTGCATCCATCCAGTCCTGGGCTTTTCTTATTGGTGGACTTCTGATGGCGACTGCTATTTCGTCTCTTGAAATTGATCTGTTTAAATGGTGTATATCATCCTTATTCAATTTGGGCAAATTATATGACTCTAGAAATTTGTTGATGCCTTCAGTGTTTTCTATTTTATTGGAGTACAGGTTTTCAAAATAATTTCTAATTATCTTCTGTATTTCTGTAGTGTCTGTTGTGATATTTCCTTTTTCATCACGTATGTTAGTGATTTGACTCTCTCCTTCTCTTCATCAGCATGGCCAAGGGTCTGTCAATTTTATTTATTTTTTTCAAAGAACCAAGTTTCTGTTCTGTCAATTTTTCCAATTGTTTATTTTGCTTCAATTTCATTGATTTCAGTTCTGATTTTAATTATTTCCTGTCTTCTGCTGCTTTTAGTGTTGATTTGTTCTTCCTTTTCTAGGGCTTTGAGATGTAGTGTTAAGTCATTTATTTGTTGACTTTTTCGTCTTTTAAGGAATGAACTCCATGCAATAAACTTTCCTCTTAGAACTGCTTTCATATTGTCTCAGAGATTTCGGTATGTTGTATCTGTGTTCTCATTCACCTCTAAAAGCTTTTTAATCTCCTCCTTGATGTCTTCTGTAACTCATTGTTCATTCAGTAGCATATTATTTAGTCTCCAGGCATTGGAGTGGATTTTATTTCTTCTTTTATCATTGATTTCTAATTTCATTCCATTATGGTCTGATAGAATGCAGGGTATTATCTCTACTTTTTTGTATTTGCTAAGAGTTGCTTTGTGACATAGAATATGGTCTAATTTAGAGAAGGATCCACGTGCTGAAGAAAGTATATTCTCTCATTGAAGGTCGAAATATTATATATATATATATATATATATATATGTGTGTGTGTGTTTGTGTGTGTGTGTGTTTGTGTGTGTCAGTTAAGTCTAATTTATTCATTGTATTATTGAGTTCTATAGTTTTTTTTCAGCTTTTGTTTGGAAGGTCTATCTAGTGATGAAAGAGGTGTGTTAAAGTCATCCAAAATTATTGTGTTGTGGTCTATTTGACTCTTGAACTTAAGAAGGGTTTGTTTGATGAACACAGCTGCTCCATTGTTTGGGGCATATATATTTATAATTGTTAAGTCTTGTTGGTGTATGTTTACCTTGAACAGTATGTAGTGTCCTTCTTTATCCTTTTTGATTGACTTTAGTTTTAAGTCGACTTTATTTGATATGAGGATGAAAACCCCTGCTTGCTTCCGCAGACCATGTGAGTGGAATGATTTTTCCCAACCCTTCACCTTCAGTCTGTGGATGTCTTTTTCTGTGAGATGAGTCTCTTGGAGGCAGCATATTGTTGGGTCTATTTTTTTTCTTTATCCAATCTGCTAGTCTATGTATTTTGATTGGTGAGTTTAGGCCATTAACATTCAGGGTTATTATTGAGACATAATTTTAAAAAAAATTTTATTTGTTTTAATTAGCTATACATGACAGTAGAATGCACTTATGTACATTGATATAATCTAACATAGATGTTATATAATTTCTCATTTTTCTGATTATACATATTGTAGAATCACATTGGTTATACAGTCACAAACATACATAAAGAAAGAATGTCTGTTTCATTCTACTATCTTTCTTGTCACCACATCCCCTGACTTCCCCTCCTTTCACTTCCCTCTACCTAATCTAAGGTAATGCTATTCTTTTATTTTATTTTTTTTCCATTACAATTCTTAATACACATATATGCCACAATTTTTGTATCTCTGTTTGTATATAAAGTATGTTGATACCCAATTCAAATCTTCATACATGTACTTTGTATAATGATGTTCATCACATTCTACCATCCTGGCTAATCCCCTGTTCCCTCCATTTCCCTCCCACCCCTCTTCCCTATCTAGAATTAATCTATTCCTCCTATGCTCTCCCTCCCAATCCCACTATGAGTCAATCTTCTTATACCAGAGAAAATATTTGGCATTTGTTTTGGGGGATTGGTTGACTTCACTTAGCATTATTTTCTCCAGCGCCATCCATTTACCTGAAAATGCCATGGGTTTGTTCTTTTTTAATACTGAGTAAAATTCCATTGTGTATATATGCAACAATTTTTTTATCCATTCCTCTACTGAAAGACATCTAGGTTGGTTTAGCTATTGTGAATTTTGCTGCTATAAATATTGATGTGGCTGTGTCCCTGTAGTATGCTGTTTTTAAGTCCTTTGGGTATGGTTCAAGGAGAGGAATTGCTGGGTCAAATGGTGGTTCCATACCCAATTTTCCAAGGAATCTCCATACTGCTTTCCAAATTGGCTACACCAAATTGCAATCCCACCAGCAATACATGAGAGTACCTTTTTCCCCACATCCTCACCAACACTTATTGTTGTTTGTCTTCATAATAGCTGCCATCTGACTGGAGTGAGATGACATCTTAGAGAGGTTTTGATTTGCATTTCTCTGATTGCTAGAGATGATGAGCATTTTTTCATATATTTATTTATTGATTATATATCCTCTTCTGAGAAGTGTCTGTTCAGGTCCTTGGCCCATTTGTTTTTTTGGTTTTTAGCTTTTTGAGTTCTTTGTATACCCTAGAGATTAGTGCTAAATCTGGTGTGTGAGGGGTATGCAGAGTTTCTGTTTTAATTCCTAGGTCCTTGATCCATTTTGAGTTAAGTTTTGTGCATGGTGAGAGATAGGGGTTCAATTTCATTTTGTTGCATATTGATTTCCAGTTTTCCCAGCACCATTTGTTGAAGATGCTATCTTTTCTCTAGTGCATGTTTTTGGCACCTTTGTCAAATATAAGATAATTGTAATTTTGTGGGTTAGTCTCTGTGTCCTCTGTTCTGTAACATTGGTCTACTGGCTTATTTTGGTGCCAATACCATGCTGTTTTTGTTACTATTGCTCTGTAGTATAGTTTAAGTTCTGGTATAGTAATGCCATCTACTTCACTCTTCCTGCTAAGGATTGCTTTAGCTATTCTGGGTCTCTTATTTTTCCAGAAGAATTTCATGATTGCCTTTTCTATTTCTATGAGGAATGCAATTGGTATTTTGATTGGAATTACATTATATCCGTATAGTGCTTTTGGAAGTATGGTCATTTTGATAATATTAATTCTACCTACCCAAGCACAATGTAGATCCTTCCATCTTCTAAATCAAATCTTCTTTGATTTCTTTCTTTAGGGTTCTGTAGTTTTCATTGTATAGATCTTTCACCTCTTTTGTTAAGTTGATTCCCAAGTATCTTAGTTTTTTGAGGATATTGTGAATGGGGTAGTTTTCCTCATTTCCCTTTCTGAGGATTTGTCACTGATATACAGAAATGCCTTTGATTTATGGGTGTTGATTTTATATTCTGCTACTTTGCTGAATACAATTACTAGTTCTAGAATTTTCTGGTGGAGTTTTTTGGGTCTTCTAGATATAGAATCATATTGTCAGTAAATAGAGCTAATTTAAGTTCTTCTTTTCCTATACATATCCTTTTAATTTCTTTCATCTTTCTAAGTGCTTTGGCCAGTGTTTCAAGAACTATGTTGAATGGACATGGGGAAAGAGGGCATCTCTATCTTGTTCCAGATTTTAGAGGGAATACCTTCAATTTTTCTCTGTTTAGAATGATTTTGGCCTGGGGCTTAGCATAGATAGCCTTTACAATGTTGAGATATGTTCCTGTTATCCCTAGTTTTTCTAGTGTGTTGAACATAAAGGGATGCTGTAATTTGTCAAATGCTTTTTCTGCATCTATCAGTATGATCATGTGTTTCTTATTTTTAAGTGTATTTATGTGATGAATTACATTTATTGATTTACCTATGTTGAACCAACCTTGCATCCCTGGGATCCCCCACTTGATCATGGTGCACAATCTTTTTGATATGTTTTTGTATTCAATTTGCCAGAATTTTATTGAGAATTTTTGCATGTATGTTCATTAGAGATATTAGTTTGAAGTTTTCTTTTTCTGGAGTGTCTTTGTCTGGTTTTGGAATTAGGGTGATACTGGCCTCATAGAATGAGTTTGGAAGTGCTCCCTCTTTTTCTATTTCTTGAAATAGTTTGAAGAGTATTGGTATTAGCTCTTCTTTAAAGGTCTTGTAGAACTCAGCTGTGTATCCATCTGGTCCTGGACTTTTCTTTGTTGGTAATCTATTGATGGCTTCTTCTATTTCCTCACTTGGTATTGGTCTGCTTAAGTTGTGTATATCTTCTGTATATATCTTGTGTATATCTTCCTGAATCAATCTGGGCAGATCATATGACTTAAGAAATTTGTCGATGCCTTCAATGTCTTTCATTTTATTGGAGTATAAGGTTTCAAAATAATTTCTAATTATCTTCTGTATTTCTGTAGTGTCTGTTGTGATATTGCCATTTTCATCATGTATGCTGATAATTTGAGATCACTCTCTCCTTCTCTTCATTAGTGTGGCTAAGGGTCTATCAATTTTATTTATTTTTTCAAAGAACCAACTTTTAGTTTTGTCAATTTTTTCAATTGTTCTTTTGTTTCAATTTCATTGACTTCAGCTCTGATTTTAATTATTTCTTGCCTTATACTGCTTTTGCTGCTGATTTATTCTTCTTTTTCTAGGGTTTTGAGATGTAGTTTGAGGTCATTTATTTTTTGACTTTTTCTTCTTTTAAGGAATGAACTCCATGCAATGAATTTTCCTCGTAGTACTGCTTTCATAGTGTCCCAGAGATTTCGATATGTTTTGTCTGTGTTCTCATTTACCTCTAAGAAATTTTTAATCTCCTCCTTGATGTCTTCTGTAACTCATTGTTCATTCAGTAGCATATGCTATCCAGTGGTGAAAGAGGTGTGTTAAAGTCACCCGTGATTATTGTGTTGTGGTCAATTTGACTCTTGAATTTGAGAAGAGTTTGTTTGATGAACATAGGTGCACCATTGTTTGGGGGCATATATATTTATGATTGTTATATCTTGTTGATGTTTGGTTTCCTTGAGCATTATGTAATGTTCATATTTATCCATTTTGATTAGCTTTGGTTTGAAGTCTACATTATTTTATATGAGTATGAAGACTCCTGCTTGCTTCCATAGTCCATGTGAGTGGTATGATTTTTCCCACCCTTTCACCTTCTGTCTGTGTATCTTTTCCTAACAGATGAGTCTCTGTAGGCAGCATATTGTTGGATCTTTTTTTAAAATCCAATCTGCTTGCCTATGTCTTTTGATTGGTGAGTTTAAGCCATTAACATTTAGGGTTGCTATTGAGACATGGTTTGTATTTCCAGCCATATTTGTTTATTTTTGTTATTTAACTTGATTTGGTTTTCCTCTTTGATTAGTTTTTCCTTTAGTGTGCTACCTCCCTCTTCTGGTTTTCATTTCCTCTTCATGAAATATTTTGCCAAGGATGTTTTGTAGTGCTTGTTTTCTAGCTATAAATTCTTTTTAACTTTTGTTTACCATAGAAGGTTTTTATTTCATCTTCAAATTTGAAGCTTAATTTTACTGGATACCAGATTCTTGACTGGAACCCATTATCTTTCAGAGCTTGAAATATGTTGTTCTAGGGTCTTCTACCTTTCAGAGTGTGGGTTGAAAAATCTGCCATTATCCTTATTGGTTTACCCCTATATGTAATCTGATTCCTTTCTCTTGTGGCTTTTAAAATCATTATTCTATATGTTGGGCATTTTTTAAATAGTGTGTCTTGGTGTGGATCTGTTGTGATTTTGCACATTCAGCATCCTGTGGGCTTCTTGGATATGGATTTCTGTTTCATTCTTCATGTCTGAAAAGTTTTCTGATATTATTTCATTGAATAGATTGCTCGTTGCTTTGGTTTGGACCTCTATGCCTTCCTTCATCCCAATAACTCTAAATTTGGTCTTTTTATGCTATCTCATATTTATTTGGTGTTCTGTTCATGGTTTCTTATCATTTTCACTGTGCTGTCTATGTTCTTTTCAAGATAATATACTTTATCTTCATTGTCTGATGTCCTATCTTCTTTGTGGTCTACTCTATTGGTGATGCACTCATTTGAGTTTTTAATTTGCTTTATTATTTCTTTCACTTCAAGGATTTCTGTTTCTTTCTTTCTTTCTTTCTTTTTTTTGTATAATCTCTATCTTCCTGTTGAGTTGATCTTTTGCTTCTTGGATTTCTTTATGTAGTTCATTGTCAAAGTGATCTTTTGCTGCCTGTATTTGTTAATAGTGTCTTCTTTGAGATCCCAAAACATTTTAATCATGTATATTCTGAAAACTTTCTCTGTCATTCTTTCTGCTGTAGCTGCCAATTCTTCTAATGATGTGTTGTCTTGATTTATTTGTTGTACTCTCTTCCCTTGGCTTTTCATGTTGCTCTTGTTTCTTTTTTTTTCCAGCTCTGTGGGACTGGTGTGTTATTGTTTTTACCCTATAGATTTGTTATGCTTTTGTATGGTTCCAAGATCCCTCCTTTGTGGGGAAGGACAATGTTAACAGATCCTAATATCAACAGTATGATCATCACCTATGAACAAATTGTGATTAAGACAGTTATAGTTAGTCTCAATGCCCAAAAATGTTGGATTCAATTATTATTTAAAATATAATCAGTAGTTTCATAAAATGTGTATAGTTTCTGGTGGCAGACAGTGAACTGGAGGTTGGGCGTAGGATGATATGCTAAGGGGGAAAGGTGTGAGGGTATGGGGTTAATATAACTTAGCAAATTTGAAGGAGAACTCTAATGAAGAGGGTTAGAAGCAGGGGAATAGACAGGAGGTAATTTAGGGTAGACAAGTACATGGGAGGACAGTATAGTACATAAAAACAGACACACATATGTATTTAGAAAATTACAGGATGTTAAAATAGTAAAATTTGGAGGGTGCAAGAAGAAGAAATAAGAAAAAAAGGGAAAGAAAGAAAGCAAGAGAAAAAGGAGAGAGAAGAAAGAAAGGAAAAAAGAAAAAAGAGAATTAAAAATGGAGGGGCTTATGCAATTCCTCTATATTATATTATTCATGTGACTCAGTTCTCATAGTTCTATTTCATGTAAAGTTCTTGGTTTCACGTATGTTGGGGTTGTGAGGGTCAGAGGATAGAAGAGTAGAGGAGGAGGAATACAGATTAGAAGGAGGGGAAAAATAAACCTCTTAGAATTCCGTTTCCTGTCTGCTTCTCTTCTCTTCCGGTAGGTGGAGTTGTCTTAACCAGGGAGAGAGAACGTGAGCATGCCCCCACCCCCACATTTTCTCCCTCTTCTGCCTGGGGCTTCCCAATCCTGGTCCCTCTGATTTGCTTCAGGTTTTTCCACTCTTTTGTCACTAGACCCCTCCCCTCCTTTGCTTACCAGATTCCAACTGTGGGACCTCTCACCCTTAGGCTCGTGCCAGGTGGTCGGTGCCCTGGCCGCACTGAGCTCCCATTCCAGTTCAGCTGAGAGCGGTTTTTGTGCTGGGTAGTCACTGTGCCCAGGAATCGTAGCTGGAGGGCGGAGGGGGGGGAAGTTGGAAACCACGTACCTGTTCAAATAGAGGTCCGTGCTGAGAGCCACACCCACCAAAAAATGGCAAGAGAGGTTTTCCAAGATGGAGTCGGTCCGCTTCCAGTACCTGGGTGTCTGGTGAGGTGGGGGGAGCTGGGATGGCTTTGTGCTGTGGCTAGATTGTAGTCATGTGGCCTGCGTGGGAGCAGCATGTAGCTGATTAGGTCATTCTGCTCCACTGCTTGAGCGCCGTGTGTGTGCTAGAACTGTGGACTTTGGTTCCGGAATCTGGAGTCTTCCTGGAATACAGAGGCTCTGATTTCTGCGCAGGTGGTAGCAGCTCTGATGGTTTCTGCCAAAATCCACTGTATAGGGGTCCTGTCGCATGCTCTGAGATGTTGTATTCTGTCTAAGTGAGACCTTGTGGAGACACCGCCTGTTTTCTTGGTTTAATTCCACAGAGCAGCCAGAAACAGGACCTTCTCTATTCCTCCATCTTGGATCTGCCAAGACATGATTAGTATTCCCAGCCATTTTTGTTTATTTTGGGGAGTTAACATAACTTGGTTTCTCTTCTGGTTAGATTTTCCTTTAGTGTAATCCCTCCCTCTGCTGATTTTCATCATTGTTTTTCATTTCCTCTTCTTGGAATACTTTGCTGAGGATGTTCTCTAGTGCAGGCTTTCTAGTTGTAAATTCTTTTAACTTTTGTTTATCATGGAAGGTTTTTATTTCATCATCAAATCTAAAGCTTAGTTTTGCTAGATATAAGATTCTTGGTTGGCATCCATTTTATTTCTTTTCTTTGTATTTGTGTATTTGGTATATGTTGTTCCAGGATCTCCTGGCTTTGAGGGTCGGAGTTGAAAAATCTGCTGAGATACGAATTGGTCTCCCCCATATGTAATCTGATTCCTCTCTCTTGTGGCTTTTAAGATTCTCTTCTTATTCTGTATGCTAGGCATTTTCATTATAATGTGCCTTGGTGTAGATCTGCTGCAATTTTGTACATTTGGTGTCCTGTAGGCCTCTTGTATTTGGTTTTCCAATTCATTCTTCATGCTTGGGAAATTTTCTAATATTATATCATTGAAGAGATTGTGCATTCCTTTGGTATGAAACTCTGTGCCTTCCTCTATCCCAACAACTCTTAGATTTGGTCTTTTGATGCTATCCCATAATTCTTGGATATTCTGTTCATGGTTTCTAACTGTCTTCACTGTATGATCAACTTTATTTTCCAGATTGTAAACTTTGTCTTCATTATCTGACATTCTTTCTTCCAAGTGATCTAGTCAACAGGTTATGCTTTCTATTGAGTTTTTTTGATTTATTGTATCCTTCATTTCAAGGATTTCTGACTGGTTGTTTTTCAGAGTCTCTCTCTCAAAGTAATCTTTTGTTACCTGTATTTGCTCTCTTATCTCTTTGTTGGAGTGATCAATTTTTGCCTGTATTTGCTCATTTAGGTCATTCTTTAATTGACAGATCATTTTAATTATGAACCTTCTGAACTCCTTCTCTGACATTTCATCAACTTTGTTGTCCAAAGGTTCCATTACTATAGTGTCATGGTTTGTTTGGGGGCACTTTCCTCCCTTGTTTTTTCATGTTATCCATGTGTCTTCCCTTCTTGCAGTGTGGATCTGAGATATTACAGTTTCTTCTTTATATTCTTGTAGTACCCATGCAGATTGTCTGTACCTCACCTTGATGTTGGGCTTCCAGACTCTGCTGGTGTCCCTGAATGGATGCTACTGCATCCTGGGTCTGGGACCTGCATAAGTTGGAGTGGGTAGATCTGGGCCACTGGTTTTGACCTCCCATGGTAGTCTGCTGGTCAAAAGGAGCATACCTGCAACAGAGGCTAGGCTCTGGCAGTGTCTGCCCCACCAAGGGAGGGGTGAGCCATGCCTACTGAGATCCTGGATCCCGTGTGGGCTGATGTGCAGTCTGGGCTGGATCTTGGCTCCTGTGGTAGTCTGCTGTCAGAGGGGGCAGCCCTGTACCAGAAACTAGGCTCTGGTGAGTGTCTGCCCCACCAGGAAAGGGGTGTGCCTGGGCCCTGCAGAGGCTGGTGTGGGTGGATCTGGGCCACTGGGCTTGACCTCCCAGGGTAGTCTGCTGGTCATAAGGGGCAGTCTTGTGCCAAAGGGTAGGCTCTGGTGGTCTCTGCCTCACCAGGGGAGGGGTGGACTAGTTATGCTGTGTGCCTAGGCCCTGCAGAGGCCAGTGTGGGTGGATCTCCCTATGTTGTTTCTTTTACCGATGTTGTTTATTTCCTTTTATGGCTTCAAGTTCCCACCTGGTGTCCTTTCATATTACTCTGAAGGATTCCCTTTAGCATTTATTGTAGAAATGTTTACTATTAACGTATACTTTAAAATTCTGTTTTTCTGGAACATTTTAATTTTTCCTTCATTCTTAAAAGATAATTTAGAATATAGAATTCTTTGTTGATGGTTTTGTTCTCTTGGAGCTTTAAATATGTCATACCACTCCCTTCTGGCCTCCCTGATTTCTGATAAGAAATAAATTGCTAATTTTATTGAGGATTCCCTGTAGATAACAACATAATTTCAAAATTGTATGTCCTTGTGTTTCAACCATTTGACTATAATATGTCTTATTATGGATATCTTTGAGTTTTCTATGTAGAGCCCAGAGAGCTACTTGGATATACATATTCATGTCTTTCAGATTTAGAATGAGCACCCATTATATCTTTAAGTATATTTCTGCCCCTTTCTTTCCCTGTGCTTTTTATGGAGCTCCCATTAAGCTGATATTGGTATTCTTGATGGTATTAAAAAGTTCCCTCAATCTTTGTTTACTTTTTATTCTTCTTTCTTTTTGCTCCTCTTTAATCATTTCAAATGTCTTATTTTCACATTTGCTGAGTTTTTCTTCTACCTATTCAAATCTGCAATTGGACTTCTCTACTGGGTTCATTTCAGACAATATATATCCAGCTCCAGAATTTCTCTTTGGTTTCATTTTATAATTTCTTTCTCTTTATCAATACTCTCATCCCATTCACATATCTTTTTTTTTCTGATTTCCTTTGGTTCTTTTTCCATGGTACCTTTCTCTGAACATATTTGAAACAATTGATTTATAATTTTTGATCAGTAATTCTAGCTGTATCTGAGATTTCTTGGGGATGGCTCTTGCCTGTTGAGAGCCACAGCCGAAGGGGCCCCAGCAAACTTCCAGCTGCCAGCAAACTTCCAGCTGCCGGCTGATGATTGGCTCACAGCGGCCCCAGCAACATCTAGCTGATTGGCTCCGCGGCCCCAGCAACATCTAGCTGATTGGCTCCTCTGCGGTGATGCTCATTGGGCTGTTTCCCTGCCCTTTCAGACCACGGAGCTGCTCATTGGGGGACTTTTTTGGCTCCGCCCACATGACCCAGCCAATCGGCCTCAAGAGCAGGAGGATTGTGGGAGGTGGAGAGAAGCTTGTGTGGGAGAGAGAGGCTTGTGGAAAGCCGGTGGTGGCAGTTGAGGCTCTGAGGGTTTTTCCTGAGAGGCTGTTTTGTTTGGCATGTGTGGTTCTAAAAATAAAGTTAGTTTCTTTTGACAAGTGGCTTCTGATTGTGCCCAGCCAGACTGCGGCATTTGGTGGCTCGCACGGGGAGCGACTGAGGGTAAGTGAACTGCTCGCCCCTGAGGGCAGGGCGAGAGGATGAGTAGCCATTTTAAGATTCTTCTTTTGTTATTTTGTTTCACTTTTGTTTTAAGTTGCCTGTCCCTGGAGATGTGTAAGATGGAAGAAAAACCGCTCACATCTGAGGAACTGTTAGAGTCTGTAAACAAGTCAAAATAACACCTGGTATTTTGCCAGGGGAATGTTAGAGTTCATAAACAAGTCTGGATGGTGCCTGGCAAAATGCCAGAGGGAGTGGTTTGAAAAGTAACAAAAGCGAGCCATTAAGTGTGGAGATTCCTTATTGGTTGACTGATATATCTAGTTTATGCTAATTAGATAAGCTGTGTGGAATGTATAAATACTGCTCCTGTCCTGCAATAAACGGCTTCCACTCTTGCTGTATCAACGTACACAAGTTATTCGTCACCCCCCGGTTATTTTGCCCAGCCAGCCGGGCTGCGGCAGATGGTGGCCCGTTACGGGGAGCCCCGGGACACTCGGGGGTAAGTGACGAAAAAAGCTGCCCGTCCATAGATAGGACGGGGGCAATCTGCTCGTCCCTAGGCAGATAGGGCGAGAGGAAAAATGG